>NC_061770.1:27847453-27938278 GCF_022458985.1 Mugil cephalus
TTCAGTCTCTGTCTCACACTGTCCACACACGTCTCCTGTTTAATAAGAGGTTGAGTCCTTTATTATTTTTATTTTGCTGTCAGTGATCGTCTGATCCATTCACCAAACAGCAATGACAACTGTTAATAGATTACACCTTCTGTAATCAGTGATGAAACTACCAGAATACGTGTTGCTAATTCAGACAATATCACGTAGATAAGTGAAACCAGTCCTGCTCTCTAGTTTAATGTTAGAATTAAATGTCACACAGTAGCAGTGGAAACAAGGTAATAACATCCAGAGAAACTAAATGATTAGATCATGAAGATAAAGGTCAGAGGTCAGAGGTCATGATGTTCTTTATGTTTCTCCACAGAACCAACTCCAGTCTGGCCTACAGTTCTTGGGGTTCTCCTGGTTCTCCTCGTAGTTGTTGTTGGTGTCGTTGGGGGTCTTTTGTTTCATTGTCGACACTACTTCATGTCAGGTGAGTCTCTACTACTACACTAAACATAATGCTGATGGTAACATCTGTCCTTGTTCAGATTCAAACAGCTGCTACAGAGAGATGAAGAGAAAGTTCCAGGTTTAGTTCCAGAATCAGAAACTCTTCATTAAACCAGGAGCTTTGACTAGTTACCAAGGAACGAGTCAGGAACACATCAGGAACAAACACAGACACAATCCAGCTCTAATCAGAAGCTCCTGACGTCCTCATTCAGGACCTGAGCTGGATTTGAGAAGCTCTGAGCTCATGAGTCCAGGTCTCTCCCAGTCCCAGTAGAACCAGAGCAGAGGGTTAGGGTTCTTCCTCATCCATTCATCTGGTTGGTTCCTCATTAGTTCCTGACTTCTTCTTTGGTAACTGAAGAAGAAAACTGGTGTTCAGTCTCAAACTAGTTTCCAGTGGTTTGTGTCAGAGGTGAGACAGACGTCAGGTGAGCTCAGGTCACCTGGTTGATCCACGTCCTCCAACAAACTGGACACTGAGAGTCCTCCACCTACATGAGACACAGAGACAAGGACGGACAGAGACGTCCTGTTACCATCAGAGCTGCTGCTGCTGCTGCTGCTGCTACTACTGTCTCTACAGCTGATGGTGTGATGTGTTGTCCTCTCAGTCCTCCAGGTGGAGGTGGAGTCAGGGGCGGAGTCTGTCCAGCTGCCCTTCAGAACCACAGAGCTGCCTGGAGACACTAGAGTGGAGTGGACGGACGGATACAACAGGAAGGTCCATGTGTATGAGAACGGTTCTGACCGTCCTGAAGAACAGAACCAGTTTTATAGAAACAGAACCAAGATGAATGAAAACCTGCTGGAAACTGGAGACCTCAGTCTGACCCTAAAATACCCCAGATATAGAGACACCAACATCTACACCTGTAGAGTCTACGACAATGAGGGAAAGATACTGATGGAGAAATATGTGGAGCTCAGAGTGAAAGGTTTGTTTCTATCTATCTATCTATCTATCTATCTATCTATCTATCTATCTATCTATCTATCTATCTATCTATCTATCTATCTATCTATCTATCTATCTATCTCTTTCTTTCTTTCTTTCTTTCCATCTTCTCTCCATCTCCTTTCTTTCTTTCTTTCTTTCTTTCTTTCTTTCTTTCTTTCTTTCTTTCTTTCTTTCTTTCTTTCTTTAATTCTTTCTTTCTCTCCATCTTCTTTCTTTCTTTCTTTCTTTCTTTCTTTCTTTAATTCTTTCTTTCTTTCTCTCCATCTTCATTCTTTCTTTCTTTCTTTCTTTCTTGCTGCTGTCTCTACAGCTGATGGTGTGATGTGTTGTCCTCTCAGTCCTCCAGGTGGAGGTGGATCCAGGGGCGGAGTCTGTCCAGCTGTCCTTCAGAACCACAGAGCTGCCTGGAGACACTAGAGTGGAGTGGACGGACGGATACAACAGGAAGGTCCATGTGTATGAGAACGGCTCTGACCGTCCTGAACAACAGAACCAGTTTTATAGAAACAGAACAAAGATGAATGAAGACCTGCTGGAAACTGGAGACCTCAGTCTGACCCTGAAATACCCCACAGATGGAGACACCGACACCTACATCTGTAGAGTCTACGACAAGGAGGGAAAGATACTGAGAGAGGAAAGAGTGGAGCTCAGAGTGAAAGGTTTGTTTCTATCTATCTATCTATCTATCTATCTATCTATCTATCTATCTATCTATCTATCTATCTATCTATCTATCTATCTATCTATCTATCTATCTATCTATCTGTCTTTGTCTCTAACTGTCTTGTGTCTCTAACTGTCTTGTGTCTCCTCTCCAGGCAGAGTCCAGGTCCAGGATGTAACGTCTCCTCTTATGGCTGAAGAGTCAGTTTGATCAGGTTGTTGATCTTTGATCATTGATCAGTGAAGGATCTGATGGACGATGGATGAAGAGAGGAGGACGCTCTGTCAGCTCCTGGTCCTGGTCTGAAGACTCTTTAAGGATCAGGGTTGATCAACATGTTGTCCTCGTTGCTCCTAGACTATAGATATTTGTCCTGATCAGCTGAACACTGAGGACAGATTGAAATGAGTCTTTCAAAACAAACATTTAAAGCAGATGAAGAGACAGAAGACTGCAGCATCCAGAGGAGAGAGTGGAGAGGTTACTGCTGGAATTACAGGGTTAACCAGGAAACCACACACATCCTTTACTCGGTTTGGAGACCAAACACAGAGTCAAAAGGGAACGAGACCTGGACCTCATCAGAAACTATTTTCGTGAAATACTCCTTTTTCCTCAGATTCCCTGCCTTCTCATCAATTGTCCTGCATGTGGGTCCTCACCTCTACTGATCCTGACACTGAGCACTGATAGATTTCAGCTGGTGTCTTGGCTTTCCATGCCTTTTCCCACCTCCTTTTCTGTGTGTCAATACTTTTTCTCTCTGTTATTTCACATTATTACACATAAGTTAATTTCTGAACTTATTTGTTCTGGTTTCTTTCTATGTATGGATTACTGGGGTTGTTACCAACACCTGGTGAACATTTCATGTCAATAGCACCTTTAGAAACATGTTTACTATGAAACATTGTGATGTGTTCAATACTTATTTTACCTGCTGTATAGTGGAAGGTCCCTGTCCTAGAAACACAGCAGCTAATGAATGCAGCCAATGACCAGTGTTGTTCAAGGAGCATCTTTTGACCAAATGTCTGTTTTTTGTTTTTGTTTTTTTGTCCTGAAATCATAAATAAAAAATAGTTTGGTTTGAAGGAATTGGCCTTTATTAGATTAACATACTATTACATTATCTTCATACCTGGACTCTAGAGAGAGCAAACCACTGTTCACACCTGGGGCCTCGTTAATCAAACCGTGCGCTGAAACAGATCGATGCTTCGCAAATGTTAAATCATTTTAATTAGAGCAAATTAACATAAAGAAAAATGAAATTTCTCACATTCCAAACACCAGCTAACAGACTGACTCTTTGTGTGATCCCTGCTCTTGATTGAATTTTCGAGGTTTACACTGAAGTGCGTTTCTACAAGACATAGTTACATCTCCCATTATTTGTGTATTGATTGAATGAAATCATTCCCTATTCACGTAACTATTATGTGGTGTATTGCGATGTGGGTCAATCTATGGCTCCAAATTATGTTTAGGAATCCGGCAATGGCCCAAAATTCTCGTTCAATTTGGGCTTGTTGGTGACGTCTGTATGGGAACTGTATGTAAACTGAGGCCAGAGAAATGATTTCATCCAACACTGCCGGGATATGCTGTGAAATGCACAAACTCCAGGAGATGTGCACTGGGTTGGCTTTGATTTAAAACCAGAGTTTTAAATCACGTCATAAATCCATCAGGATGTTTTTGGGGAAGCTGTTGAACAGATCAGATTAATTAACGCTCTTTGAAAACGCACAGTTCTCAAAATCCTCCAATAACACAAGATAAGTAAGTAGTGTACCTCAACTTTTCTTTTCAGGTTGTCTTTTAGAGCTTGTCACGCAAAATATTCAAAGTGTCTGCTAAACTACCGACTGAACAATATTATAAGAGACCAGCAATATGTTACGTGTGAAGTTTGAGATTAACACCACGGCTCTCTTATTGGTTCTATGCAGAGCTTAATTTGTAAATCATAAGGTGCCAGAACCCAAAGTATAACAGCTCAGGGATGATGAGACGGGCACAGGTCCCTGAACGTACACAGAAAACGTGCTGAAAACAACGTGAAAATGCCCACTTACCACATGGGACTTAGAAGTCTCAGTTTCAAATAATAAATAATATCCATGGTAGAAATGTTATGTCAATAATTAACAATTATTTTAGGTAGTATACAGTCAGCAATTCATTTCATAACAGGTCTAACGTGTCAAAAGAAAAAGAAAAGAGAGAACATCCCATCCCTGACCTGTCGCTGGACGTCCCACAATCCTCTCCGCTCAATGCGCTCTCCTCTCCTGAACCTTCCTGCAGTAAACCAGCTGATGCCGGGGTTCCCGCCTGTTGCTCCGGCGGTTGGTGTTGGTCCATCTGGCTGTCTGCTAGCGCTGTAGCTGGCTCCTGCTCCGGCTGCTAACACGTGCCAGCTAGCTTGGCTAGCTGTTGGTGAACCCTGCTAGCTGTTGGTGAACCCAGCTAGCTGTTGCGGCGCTAGCCTCCTGCTGCCGCTTGTGGAGGCTTTTCTGACTCGTTTTTAAGTGTCATCCAACACTTCCTTCTTTTGAAAACAGTCAGTAACTCTAACTGTCTTTTTGACATGTTTGCGTTGAAATTGTAACCGTTTTTCCTGTTTCTACAGCAACGTTTAATAGAGACGTAGCTGCATCTCACGTCATTTGTGTATTTAAATTAAATCGTTTCCCGTTCATGTAACTGAATTCATTGTGTAGTTTTATTGAGATGTTAGTCAATCTATGGCTCCAAATGATGTTTGGGAATCCAGCAATGGCCTGAAACCCTGGTTTAATTTGGGCTCGTTGGTGATGCCTGGATAGGAACTGGATGTAAACTGAGGCCAGAGAAATAATTTGGCCGGGATGGTTCTATTTAGTGTCGGCAGTGAAATGCATATGTCTCCAAACTCTGGCTGAAATGTTGCGGTGGCCAAACATCTCAGGGTGGACAGGAGATGAGCACTGAGCTGGTTTTGATTTAAAACAAGAGTTTTAAATAGGTCATAAATCCATCAGCATGTTTCTGGGGAAGCGGTGATGGACAGATCAGATTCATTAATGCTCTTTGAAAACACACTGTTCTCAAAATCCTCCAATATCACAAGATAAGCAACAGTACTGTACTTCAACTTTTCTTTTCAGGTTGTCTTTTATAGCTTGTCCAGGGAAAAACCTTGGAGGACCCCCTCATAATCCTTATGCCAGTTAAACATATGTTTACCACCATTTGTTTTAAATTTGTGTTTGTTTTAAACTTTTCAAACTAAAAACTAACCTAAAAGACTTCTTTCATACAAATGAAAATCATTTCATTTCATCCAAACCACATTTTGTCTTCACATTTATCATTTAAAAGTTATAGATCTCGAAGCTTTCAGAAAATGAACAGTATCAAAAGTGGCTCAGTCCAAATGAATCAGTTCATGTCATCTGAACGGAGCATCGCGTGGAGGAGCTCTTTGTCCTGGTGCAGTCGGTGCTCGGTGGGAGGGAGTCAGCTCCTCAGCTCCTACCTGAGAACTCTGTCCTCAGTTCGGCGACACATCCTCAGACATGAACAAGTTCAACAACAACTCCAGTCTACGACCGTCCTTCTTAAAGGGAAAGAGCTGCTCCTCTGACGGTGCAGTTCTTAATAAAAAAAAAATAAAAGCAAAGATGGACAGAGCTTCTGTCACTGTAGCAACAATGTTCCTGAGTCAAATCCAGATGAATGAATCTCTCATACCTGGTTCCTGGTCTCATATCTGGTTCCTGGTTCCTGGTCCCATATCTGGTTCCTGGTCTCATACCTGGTTCCTGGTCCTTAAACTAATGTAAACATGTATTTGTCACATTAGAACATCAGAGCTGATTCAGACACTTGTCAACATCATCACATTAGAAACATTAGGACACTTGTTCTTCTTCATGGTTCCTAATAAACCAGGTCAGAGGGGGACCTTGTAGACCACATTAGACCCTGATCAGACCTGACAATGTTTCCTGGATCTTCTCTGATTGGCTCAGTGAAAACCACATGACAATAAACCTCACAGAGGAACCAGGAACCACGTTACCACATATGGTTCCTGGTTCCTGGTCCATGGAGGGTTAATATGACTTCTATATATTTATATTTATTATATGGAGGTAGAATCACTTTAACAAACCAAGAAAGTGAGGACACAGAGAGACACTGTGTTAAACATCTGAAATGAGCTGCAGATGAAAAGATGAAACAACATTTAATCTTACACTGAATCTGACAGGCTGTCTCTTCAATCTAATTCACACAATAAATAAATAAATAAATAGTAATTAGTGATAATCTTTCACACTGATGGAAAAACATCAATATTTAATTTATTCTAGTGGAGATAAAGAGCAGGTGCAGTAACTACAGCCGCCGCCAGAGGGCAGAGAACATCACTCAGCTCCATCTATTACAGTAATTCCTCTCCTCTCCTCTCCTCTCCTCTCCTCTCCTCTCCTCTCCTCTCCTCTCCTCTCCTCTCCTCTCCCCTCCTCTCCCCTACTCTCCCCTCCCCTCCCCTCCCCTCCCCTCCCAGGAATCAGATTACCAGGAATACAAAAATAAACTCATTAAATTAATAGATACATACATAAATAAATGAATAGTACATGTGGCTCTACACAAAGTCTCTACACCAAGTTTGAAATAAAAAAAATAGTTAAATCTAAAAACTGAACTGATTAATATTATGTTGTCCTCTCTGGTTGATGTCAGTCCTCTAATCCATAGTGACGGGAGGACTGTGTCCATCAAGATGATCCAGACCAAGACCTTCTCCCTGTCCAAGACCATTAGACAGGAGGTCAAACAAGTCAGGTGAGACAGACCAGGACAGGTTTGTCCTGGAGTAGAGACCAGACCTGGGGGACAAGATGTAAACCATCTACACTCTTTATTTATTCATTAGGGCAATAAGCCACAATTGTTATACTGTGTGTTTATTATTATTTTTCCTCTTCCTCCATTTTTTTATCACTTAACGAGTTGTATATCAGACGTGCGGTTTGATTGGGATCGCTGTGCTGTTACTTTTCTCTACAAAACACGTAAGTTGCAAAAAACTGCAAATGATTTTGCATTGAAACAAAAAAAATGTGAAAAAGAAAAATCAGTGTAGCATCTTATGCTCAGGCATACTTTCACCTAGAGACTTCATTTAAACTTTAAAATGAGTCTTGTGTATTGGTGTTTTAATCCACATTTTGATACGTCTTATGGATACATTTTGTGATTATAATGGGTGTGTATTGCACGAAATGTTCGTGCTAGAGTGCGCGACCTCATCAGTTAGAGTGGAGAAAGGTGTCTAAAAATGTCTGAAACTTTTCTGTTTCCACGCTCCTCCCGGACAGAATTTACACTATGCACACATGAGTTTTTCCACAGTTGTAGAAAAAAACCCTGTCTGACAGCTGTCTCTTTTTCATTTATGTTACAACAACACACACAAACACAGACTTGCTCTCTCACACACTTACAGATCACGTCGTAAGGACTTAATGAAGATTTAGATATGTTACTTTTCTTTCTAGAGTAAATATTATGGAAACATGTGCGAGTTTAAAACATGGGTCCCTTCTGCTTCTCTCAGGAAATCTTTGCATTAGAGTCAATGGAGAGCAGAGAGAGACGTGACTGTGAACAGAGGCTCACAGTTTAAATTCTGTACATCTCACTGCTTTGATGAGCACATTGTGGGAGACAGAACAAGTTTGTCTGCAACTGTGGAAAAAATCATATGTGTAAAGTGGAAATTGCGCCTGGGAGGAACGTGGAAAGAGAAAAGTTTCAGACAATTTCGGGCAATTTCCCCCACTAACTGATTATTATAATATTACTTATTATTATAATCTCAATGTCTCCAAGAATGATCATGGACATTGAACATGGATGATCTAAAACTATAAAAATTATGAAAACGTGGATTAATACACCAATACACAGGACTTGTGTCTACATTTTAAAGTTTAAACGTCTCAGAGTGAAAGTATGCAGGAGCAGAAGATGTTTGCAAGAACTTTTTTTGCTCCTTTTTTTGTTTTTTTGCCCGTCCCATCCATTTCAATACAAACTTTTTCAGGAAAAATAAGAAGAAGAAACTCACAGTATAACAATAGTGACACAGGGTTTCATACCTGTAGGAGCCAGTGCCTTGGTGTGATCAATCTCATCATATCTGATTCGTCAGCTCTCAGTACAGGGATCATCTATTTCCAGCATGGCTATTTCCTGTATGGTATGATGATAGAGACTTACGATTAAACTACTGAAGGGCTAACTTTATCAAATTTTGAGCTGGAAAAACGAACAAAACTGTTTTCTGACACAAATCAGATCAGTACAGATTAAACATTGTAATTTTGGTTACAAGTATGCATTTCATAGTTTGTAGTTCTAGTCAGAGAGAGATCTTGCAGTTCTTAATTTATTTATGATCTTTATCTGCCACAGGTGGTCCAGGTGTGGAGAAGTCTGGTTGTTCTTATCTGTGGTGCCTGTTGGTGGATTACATGTAAATGGGAGAAAAGTTTTAAATCCTTGTTCATTGGCACGGGAATGTGCTTACAGCTTGTTTTATGGTTTCAGAAATCTGCAAAGGAAACAACAACAGTCCTGTCCACTGTAACAGTCCCACAACACACCCACACACTACACACCTACACACTTACACACCAACACTAGAACACAAATACACAGTAATACACATACACACATAGTATACTAAGTTCTATAAATAAATTTTATTATTCCTGTTTAGATCGATATATGTATGTTTACATATTTAATTCTTTAAATATCCTCTTAATATTTAAATACAACTCTGGCTGTGTCTGAAATCTAAACTCTAACCCCTCCAACCCCCCTAACCTCCCCAACCCCTCTATATAGGGCCATGTATAGGGGTTAGGCCATTTTGATATGGTGTCTGAAACCTGAGTGATCAAATTCTATAACACAGACTGATGTTCAAGCACCAGTTGAGACAGTGACCTAATATCAGTGCATACTGTCTGACAATAAAGAACTCTATGTATTCTATTCTGTTCTATTCTACATGACATAGTTATTAACTCATGTATCTTAAATATCTCTAATATCTAACAGTTTCATATATTATATATTTTATATTATTACATTATACTGTCTGTAGGCTCTAGTCTGTTGTATGTCTCTGTTTACTGCGTATATCATTGTAGATTTTATATGTACTTTTACACATTCCTCAGTCACTATATTCTATCCCTCAGGTTCTCCTTTGCCACAGACATTGTCAAGGGGATGTCATACCTCCACCAACATAAGATCTGTCATGGCCGACTCAAGTCTATGAACTGTGTGTTAGACGACCGCTGGGTTTGTAAGATTCAATTCAATTCAGTTTTATTTATATAGCGCCAATAACAATACAAATCGTCTCAAGACGCTTCACAAAGACCAGCCTGCAACCTCCAGAGCAAGCCTGAGGGCGACGGTGGCAAGGAAAAACTCCCTTTTAACAGGAAGAAACCTTGAGCAGAACCCAGCTCATATGGAGGGACCCATCTGCTGAAGACCAGCCGGTTAGAAACAGAGAAGATAAAGAGAAAAGAAGAGCAGGAGAAACAAGATAAACAAACTTCTGTCATAGATACATACATCAAGCGGAAGGAAACATGTAGGGTCTAGTAATATAACACATAGCTGATGATCTGTGACAGTTTGTGAGTATAACAGGAATTATGGGCAGGTTGGTGAATTGTTCATCTAGGTAGGAGTGGACAACTGGAGGAGGCCATGATGACTGGGACAGATGTAGTTTATGGAGCTCCACAGGTCTGATACACAGACTCCAGACCATGAAGACTGGGCTGGTTGATGAGGCCACGGCAGCAGATGTAGCTTAGAACTCCACAGGTCAGATATTCAGCCTCCAGACCAGAGACCCTCACAAGAAGATGGAGGGGAGAGAGAGAGAGACACAGTGGTTAGTAAATTATAAGAGATAAAATGATAAGATATTAGAGGACAGGAGCCAGAGAAGAAAGAGGAGAGGACATGTCCTCAGTGCATCGTCCCCCTGCAGCCTAGGCCTATAGCAGCATAACTAAGGGATGGTTAAGTCCAGCCCTAGCTATAAGCTTTTTCAAAAAGGAAAGTCTTAAGCCTGACCTTAAACGTAGAGACGGTGTCTGCCTCCCGAACCCAAACTGGGAGCTGGTTCCATAGGAGAGGAGCCTGATAGCTGAAGGCTCTACCTCCCATTCTACTTTTAGAAACTCTAGGAACCACAAGCAGACCTGCACTTAGAGATCGTAGTGATCTGTTGGGACAGTACGGTACTATGAGGTCTTTCAAATATGATGGAGCTAGGCCTTTCAGGGCCTTGTATGTAAGGAGGAGGATTTTAAATTCAATTCTAGATTTTAAAGGGAGCCAATGAAGAGAAGCTAATACTGGAGTAATATGATCTCTCTTGCTAATTCCTGTCAGTGCTCTTGCTGCAGCGTTTTGAATCAGTTGGAGGCTTTTTAAAGAGTATTTGGAGCCAGACAGTAACGAGTTACAATAATCCAGCCTGGAAGACACAAATGCATCAACTAGTTTTTCCGCATCACTCTGAGAAAGGATGCTCCTAATTTTGATGATATTACGAAGGTGGAAGAAAGCAGTCCTGGTCACCTGCTTTATGTGAGAATTAAAGGACATATCCTGGTCAAATATAACACCAAGGTTTTTCACAGTAGTACTGGAGGCCAAGGTAATGTCATCCAACAAAAGCAGGTGATTAGATAATGAATCTCTGACATGTTTAGAGCCAAATACGATAACTTCAGTTTTGTCTGAGTTTAAAAGTAGAAACAGACAGGTCACCCAAGCCTTTATGTCTTTAAGGCACTTGGAGTTTAACCAGCGGATTAGTTTCATCTGGTTTCATGGATAAATATAGCTGGGTGTCATCTGCGTAGCAATGGAAGTTTATGCCATGCTTTCTAATAATATTGCCTAAGGGAAGCATGTATAATGTGAATAATATTGGTGCTAGCACAGAACCCTGAGGAACTCCATAGCTTACTTTGGTATATATAGAAGAGTTGTTTACATGGACAAACTGGAATCTGTCTGACAGATATGATTCAAACCAGTCTAGTGCAGTTCCTGTAATTTTTCCTGACATTTTCAAGTCTCTGTAGTAGTATATTGTGATCAATAGTGTCAAATGCAGCACTGAGATCTAGCAGGACAAGTATAGAGACAAGTCCATTATCTGAAGCCATGAGGAGATCATTGGTAACTTTAACCAGAGCTGTTTCTGTGCTATGATGAGCTCTAAAACCTGACTGAAACTCTTCAAACAAACCATTCCTGTTTAAATGATCAAGCAACTGATTGACAACAACCCTTTCCAAAACTTTAGAGATAAAGGGAAGGTTGGAAATTGGCCTATAGTTGGCTAAAACATCTGGGTCAAGAGTGGGTTTTTTAAGTAATGGTTTAATTACAGCAGTTTTAAAAGACTGGGGCACATATCCTGTTAATAAAGATAAGTTTATCTGATTTAATATGGAGGTATTAATTAATGGATAAACCTCCTTGAGCAACTTAGTTGGGATGGGGTCTAGAAGACAAGTTTATGGTTTAGATGCTGTAATAACTGAAGTGAGCTCAGGAAGATCAATTGGGGAGAAAGAATCCAAATATTGACTAGGTACTGCAGAGGTTTCTAATGCCACTGTACTTACATCTTTGACAGATGGAAGGGTGCTATGAATTTTATCTCTAATACCAACAATTTTATCAGTGAAGAAGCTCATGAAATCATTACTGCTGAGGCCTGAAGGAATAGATGCTCAACAGAGCTGTGACTCTTTGTCAGCCTGGCTACAGCTGAAAAGAAATCTGGGGTTGCTCTTGTTTTCTTCTATCAATGAAGAATAATACGCTGTCCTAATCTTACGGAGATTTGTTTTTATAAGTTGTTAAACTATCTTTCCAGGCTATGTGAGCTTCTTCAGAACTAGTGGAATGACAAATTCTTTCCAGCTTTCGACTGTCTGCTTTGAACTACGTAACTGTGAATTATACCATGGAGCTACCCTCCTTCGATTTACCACCTTCTTTTTAAGAGGAGCAACTAGATTTAAAGTTGTACTAAGCAATGCTGTCGTGCTGTCAAAAAAATAATCTATTTGTGATCGAGTTAGATTGTGGTTGATGACATCCACATCACTAACATAAGGCACTGAGTTAAATATTGAAGGTATTAATTCCTTATATCTAGTCACAGCATCATCAGATAAGTGTCTACCATAACGAAATGTCTTTTCAATTTCTGTGTAATTACTTATATTAAATTCAAATGTTACAAGAAAATGATCAGACAATAGAGGGTTGTGAGAATATACGGCTAAACCTTCAGTGTCTATGCCATAAGTTAGTACAAGATCTAAGGTGTGATTGAAATAGTGAGTTGAACCATTTACATTCTGAGAAAAGCCGATTGAGTCTAATAATGCCATAAATGAAGAGCTAAGACTGTCACTGCCAACATCAACATGGATGTTAAAGTCACCTACTATAATGACTTTATCTATTCTAAGTACTAAATCACATAGAAACTCAGAGAATTCAGCTAAAAATTCAGAGTAAGGAGCAGGTGGGCGATACACCACAACAAAGAGAATTGGTTTTTGTGTTTTCCAGTCTGGATGTGCAAGACTAAGAGTGAGGCTTGCAAACGAATTAAAGCTTTGCTTAGGTCTAGGATTCATACATAAATCAGAGTGGAAGATTGCTGCCACTCCTCCTCCTCGGCCTGTGCCTCTAGGAATGTGATAGTTACTATGACTGGGTGGCGTGGACTCATTTAAACTGACATACTCATCATGCAGCCACGTTTCAGTCAAACTAAATAGATCAATCTGATGATCAGTTATCAAATCGGTCACTAAAAGAGATTTAGATGAGAGAGACCTGACATTCAAAAGACCACATTTAATTTTCTTATTGCTCTGTTGTACTAGTGAATTTGTGTTGATTTGGATAAGGTTCCTATGAATAACTCCTCTATTGTTATTTTTCCATTTAAAAAATCTGGGAGCAGACAGCACATCTATGGAGTTTGTGGAGTTATGGGTGTGAGACAGCACTAGAGAAGCAGCAGAGAGGCGTGTAAGACTGCAACTCTGCCTCCTGGGCTGAACTCAGGGTTGTCATGGTTTTGGGGTGTTAATAAAATCGGCCAAATTCCTAGAGATAAGAGAAGCACCCGCCAAGGTGGGATGAACTCCATCTCATCTAATCAGCCCAGGCTTTCCACAGAAAGAGTTCCAATTATCAACGTAGGCCACGTCGTTGGCTGGACACCACCTAGATAACCAGCGGTGGAATGACGACATGCGACTATACATATCATCACTGGTCAGATTGGGCAGGAGACCAGAGAAAACTACGGAGTCCAACATAGTTTTAGCAAACTTACACACCGATTCAACATTAAGTTTAGTGACCTCCGATTGACATAACCGTTGGTCATTACTGCTGGCGTGAATAACAATCGTACCATACTTAGCCTTAGCCTTAGCCAGCAGTTTCAAGTAAGATTTAGTGTCGCCCGCTCTGGCCCCTGGAATGCATCTAACTATGGTCGCTGGTTTCGCTAACTTCACGTTCCACAAAATCGAGTCGCCAATTATCGGAGTTAGCTTCTCAGCGGGTGTGTCGCCGAGTGGGGAAAATCTGTTTGAAACGTGAAGCGGTTGGTGGTGCTCCGTGGGCCGGGTAAGACTCTGCTTCCTTCGTACCGTCACCCAGCCGCCCTGATTTCCCGGCTGCTCAGGAGCTGCAGGGGGACAGCTAGCAGGAGCTATGCTAACCGGAGCTGCGCTGGTCGGCTCGCACCGGCTACAGGGCGCTGGCTAGCTATTGGGTTTTGCATGGTGCGGAGCCGTGCTTCCAATTCAGAGAGCCTCGCCTCCAAAGCTACAAATAAACTACATTTATTACAGGAACCATTAACACTAAAGGAGGCAGAGGAGGAGCTAAACATGTGGCACAACGAGCAGGAGAGAGAAGAAGAAGCAGAGGGAGAGAAAGTAGCCATAGTAAATACACCACCAAGGTTGATTAAACTGAGAAGAAACGTGAGATTAACGAGGTGCTACAGAGGACAGGTGGTTGGGTAAACTCAAAACACGAGTTTCACCACTTATACAGAAAATGTTTAAAGGAGCTAAAACAGTGTGAGCACACACAGCAACGGTGCAGAATCAGGAAGTGACGCAATACGCTTACTCACGTGACGAACGTAGGAAGGGATCACAGGTCAGAGTTGATCCTGGTCACTGTTACCCTCCATCTGGGCTTCAGAAGGAGGAGAAGAACCAAACTGTAAACCCTGCTCATTGACTGACGGCTTGTTGTCTGTCAGATTACGGCCTGAGGATTTACCGCAGGGATGATGCTGCTGAGCCTCTGTCCACCTAGCAGCAGAGACTCCTGGAGGTCTCCATGCCTCCTGAGTTTCAGAACTCCAACATGGAGCTCACGCTGGCTGGAGACGTCTTCAGGTGAACTCGGTTTTGTCACCTACATCTGTTCCCAAGACCTAACGAAGCCCACTGAACCCCATCCATCCATGGTATGAAAATAGAACAAAGCCAGTAGATCACCCCCTGGTGGCCAGAGGCTGCGGTATAGGTCATAAGGTCCACCCCCTCCAAGCTAGTGGGCGGGACTTGGGCCAAACTATAATACACGTCAAATTATTTTATTAAAGGATCGTTTCAGTCATTTTAGGTAGTTAATAAAATGTTGATGAATGTTCAAGTGTCTTTTTTTTTGGATAAGTTTAGTTGTAGTTTGTTATTTGATGCTATAGAAACAGGAAGTGACATAACCAGTTGCAATGCCAACCACGTATCTGTCATGATTCATTATTTATAGACAATTAACTGAATTAGTAGCTAGAACATTTTTAAATAGCCGACTCTTCAGTGGTGCCATGAATTAGCTCTCGAGACTAAACCTGTTACAGGCTGGTCTAGGCCTCTAGTAGTCGTTAGAGGACCTGCAGTTTGTGGAATTCAACTATTATTCACAATTTAATGCAACGGTTTTGAAAGTTGTGTCCCATAACGTAATGACCTCATTGTGTCTTTCAGTTACTTCATCATCCTGCTGGAGGTTGCCACTCGTAGTAACCCCGTCCCAGTAAGTCACTCAGGATTCATCTACTTCTTTTAATAAGAATAAATCTCCTTCATCTTTAATCTCCAATCAGACTCCAGACAGAATGAATATATCTGGCTTTAACGTGTTCATTAAACACTTTCAATAGTTTCAACAACTTTTTGTGTCTTGTTTTAACCAACCTCTGTCCACATCAATGTGTCCTTCCCCTTCCAGCAGCTACTAAGAAACTAACTTGTCTTTGTCTTGGTTTTGTGATCTTGTCTCCTCATCCCCTTGCCCCCTCATTCCTTCATCTCCTTGTCCTATTGTCTCCTTCATCCCTTGTCCTCTTGTCTCCTCATCATCTTCTTCTTCTTCTTCTTTGTTTTTAAAATATATTGAGGGAGGGGTTAAGACTTTGACAGAACAGCGGAGAGAGACAGGAAACGGGAGGCAGGGAAGGGGGAATGACATGCGGGAAAGGCCGTCTGCAGTGAGGACTGGAGTCTCAACATGTGGGGTGGATGCTCTACTCACAGAGCTAAACACTGCACCGTCTATTTGTCTTTCTTATCTCCTCTTCCTCTAGTCCTATTGTCTCCTTCTCCTCTTGTCTCTTCGTCCCCTCATGTCCTTGTTTTCTTGTCCTCTCGTCCCATCAACCCCTCATCCTTGTGTCCCCTCATTCCTTCGGCCTCTGATCCACTTGCCCTCTACTCTTGTCTTTGTCTTGGTTTGTCTTGGTTTGTCTCCAGCTGTTAGCCGCGTTAGCCCAAGTGCTAGCAGAATCCCCGACTAACGTATGCTTGGCTTGGTTCATGTGCTATTTGAAGCTGGAAAGAAAACTCCTTCCTGCAGAGTGTGATAATACTTGATGTGTCTCCACTCGTCCGTCTTGGTTTCTTTGTCCTCAAATGTCCCATGGAGAGGACCAACGTGCTGTTTAGCGTCTTCCATCTTTATGGGTTGGTTCTGCTGCCTGTCACTACCGGATCAGCTGGTGCTAACGCTAACGCTACTTGGACAAACTGAGACACGTTCACAGTCGTTCTGCTGCAGATGCACATTAATCATGATGATGATGATTAATTAACGTTAACCAGGTAATTTTGATGACAGTTCTAGTTCTGACCAATCAGCAGCCTGTGTGCTATATCGTGGTTACCATGGCGACCCTGTTACTCTTATCAGCATCACCACCTCTGTTCAGTCACAGACACATAACAACTGAACTTATCTGAGTCCTGCCAAGTGCTAAGCTAAGCTAACGTAGCATCCTGACTTGAGGCCTGAGGTCAGTGACTTCGCCTCCAACCGGTCGAGATCAGATCATTACAAAAGAAAGCAGATTATTAACAGACAAAGGACAATAATTAACTGAGAGGAGACACCTGAACACAGACAACCTCCAGCTCATATTCATTATACATCATAGATATAAACACAGCAAATAGGAGGAGGAGGAGGAGGAAGCAGATTATCAGATTACAGGATCTTTAATCTCTGGTCCACGTGGAGCGACAGATGATGATGTCACTCTTGGCAGCCAATCAGCACAGACTTCATCCATGTCTGACCTCTGACCCCCGACCTCATCAAGTGTTGGTTCCTCCTCCTCCTCCTCCTCTCTGAGAACATCCAGACCTTTTCTGTCAGACTGTGTGATCGAGACCTTTTCAGGTGAAACAAATGTCTTTTCTTTCTTTTCTTTCTCTCAGCAGTTTGTCTCCGTTTGGACAGAGGAACAGAAGAAGAACAACCTCCTCCTCCTTACTACTCCTCCTCCTCCTCCTCCTCCTCCTCCTCCTCCTCCTCCTCCTCCTCCCGTTTCCAGTGTGTGTCACTGTTCATGGAGGCTAATGGTGTGTGTGTAATTAAAGGCAAATATTCATTGAGATGGATTTTGTGTAAATTATTTGATTGTTTTTTGTTGAATGAATGTTGTAAACATGTCCTTTAAGGTTAAAAACCAACAGTCATGATATTATAATAACATTTAATATGTAGAGTTCAGGCTGAAGTCCTTTTAAATGATGGAGTCTTTTATGGTGAAAAAGGTATTAATATATAATAGGTTGACAGAGGACGTCTAGTTTGGATGTTAAAGGATCTCTTTTAAAATACGACCTAAAGTGAAGCTGAGTCTATGACAAAGGGTGTCAAACATTCGGCCGTGGGCAAAAAGTCGCCGACCACAGAAGAATTTTACACTGAAGACATAAACTGCAACTTGTCCAATAAAAGTCTCAGCTGTGACAGTTGTGGACAAAACTCTGAACCAAACACATGCACTGGCCACATTATTAGGTACGTTACATCTGCACTGTATGAACTGTATGAACTACATTCTGGCCACTGTGCATCAGTACGCCTAGTGTATCTAATGTACTGGCCACACACTGTACAAACATGACACCAACACGATGCTGGACGAATATCAGAGAGTTCCTCCTGAATGAATCAAGTTTGATGAGACGCCGTCAGAGAACATGAAACTGGTCCTAATCTGCCTCAAACGAGCTGCGATGACCTTCACTCATTTATCAGTGTGAAAACCCACATACATGGCCACTTCATTAGGTACACCAGAGAAGGGTCTGGTCCTGCTTTAGTTTCTAACAACTCCACCTGGGGTTTCATTCTCAACTACTGAACTGGCACCTGTCCCTAATATTTTGACATTATGAGTGTTGAGTCGTCTGGGCCAAATAACAGAAACACTTCAGACACTATTTAGATAAGAATTCATGGACCAATGTCGAGCTGCAACGTGTCAGACGTCTTGTGACTGACAACAATGATCGACCTGCTGAAAGACATAAACCTGTAAAAGCTCCTTTATTGACCTTTGACTCTGCTCTGAGACACGGTGGGTTTATTTTTAACTGGACGATGAAGGTCTTTCCAAAGAAACGAACCAACGGACGAGTGATGAAAGACATAAAACTCCTTCAGTAGAAACTGGACGAAGTACAGTTAAAGACGAGGTAGAACAAGTGGAGCAGGTAAAACATGGAGCTGGATTAAAGGATAAAAAGACAAAGTGGTTCAAATAAATAAAAAATCAATAGAAACAACGAAGAAAATATGAATTAAACACAGAGACAGCACGACAAGTCTAAGGCTGAAAACAGAGACAGAAAGAGAGTCAGAACTATAAGAGTCAGAGCTACAAGAGTCAGAGCTACAAGAGACAGAGCTACAAGAGACAGAGCTACAAGAGTCAAAACTACAAGAGTCAGAACTACAAGAGTCAGAGCTACAAGAGTCAAAACTACAAGAGTCAGAGCTACAAGAGTCAGAGTTAGAAGAGTCAAAACTACAAGAGTCAGAGCTACAAGAGTCAGAGTTAGAAGAGTCAAAACTACAAGAGTCAGAGCTACAAGAGACAGAGCTACAAGAGTCAAAACTACAAGAGTCAGAGCTACAAGAGACAAAACTACAAGAGACAGAGCTACAAGAGTCAAAACTACAAGAGTCAGACTTACAAGAGACAAAGCTACAAGAGACAAAACTACAAGAGTCAGAGCTACAAGAGACAGAGCTACGAGAGTCAGAGTTACAAGAGACAGAGCTACAAGAGACAAAACTACAAGAGTCAGAGCTACAAGAGACAGAGCTACAAGAGACAAAACTACAAGAGTCAGAGCTACAAGAGACAAAACTACAAGAGTCAGAGTTACAAGAGACAGAGCTACAAGAGTCAATTAACTCAATATACTTGAACTGAATCAAATGTAACGTAAATCGAAGCTTCAACCGGCCAATCAGAGGAGACCTCTCATGTATGTTAACACCTGGACTGCATGACATCACTGATACAGATGTGTCTAGTTTCAATGTGAAAGCCCCTCCCACTTACAAGCAAGCTCCACCCACTCCCCCTCTTCCACACCGCTCTAAGAATTCTGGGAAATTGTCATCAAATAAGACTTTTGGTGGTGGAACAAACACACACTGCATGATTTATCCATGTGACCCAGACTGGACCAGACCGGTCCCTCTGCCCCGCCCCCAGTCTGTATGTGCCCCGCCCCCAGCCTGTATGTGCCCCGCCCCCAGCCCCAGGTGTGTCAGCCTCACCTCCTCCGTTCTTGTAGCACAGGTACGGGAACCTCCACACGTTTCCAAGTCCGACGGCGAAGCCCACGCAGGACATGATGAGGTCCATCTGCCGGGTCCAGGTCTCCCGTTCAGGATATCCTGGCCCCGCCCCCGTGACCACGACCCCCTTCTTGTCTGGTCCAGCACAAGCTCCGCTCACCACGCCGCCACTGGACCCGGTCCCCACCGTCAGTGGGCCGAGGCCGCCATTAGAGGCCACGGGGGGGTAACTGCCGCCATTCGAGAGGGGGTTGGGGCCCTTCCTGGTCTCCTCCAGGAGAACCACGGAGCACGAGGAGGCCGGCAGAGCCTGCTTCTCCCTGGTGTCTTTGGGGGGTCTTTTGTTTCATTGTCGACACATTCATTCAGGTGATCTCTGCTATACACTAAACATAATGCGATGGAACATCTGTCCTTTTTTCAGATTCAAACAGCTGCTAAGGAGTTTAAGAAAAATTCCAGTTTATTTCCCCAAAATCAGAAAGTCTTCATCAACCCAGGAGCTTTGATATTCCCAAAGGGAAGGAGCGAACACATCGGGAACAAACGCAGACACAACCCACCCTCAATCAGAAGCTCCTGACGTCCTCAATCGGGCCCTGAGCGGGTTTGAGAAGCCTGGCCATGATCCAGGTCCTCCCACCCCCAGTAGAACCAGAGCGGGGGGTTAGGGTTTTCCCCCCATTAATCGGTTGGTTCCCCCTTAGTTCCTGACTTCTTCTTTGGGGAACTGAAGAAGAAAACGGGTGTTCAGTCTCAAACATTTTCCCATGGTTTGAGTGGAGGTGGAGAGACTCAGGTGAGCTCAGCACCTGGTTGGTCCCGCCCTCCAAACAAACGGACATGACGGGGCCCTCCCCCAACAGAGACACAGAGACAAGGATGGACAGAGACTCCGTTACCATCAGACTGCTGCTGCTGCTGCTGTCCTACAGCTGAGGGTGTGATGTGTTGCCCTCCAGTCCTCCAGGGGAGGTAAAACCATGGGGGGGTTCTGCCCCTGCCCGCAAAACATAACCCCCTTCCAAAGACGCTCGAGGGGTGTGGAGGACGAGCAACGGGAAAGGTCCATGTTATAAAAAAGGCTCTGAGCGTCCTAAGAACGAACCTTTTTTTTAAAAAAAAACGAAGATGAAGAAAAATCTGAAAAATGGAGCCCATCTGCCCGAAACACCCCCCATATGAAGACACCAACACCTACACCCTTTGAGCCCACGCAAGGAAAAAATCTGATGGAGAAACAAGTGAAGCTCAGAGTGAAAGGTTTGATTCTATCTATCTATCTATCTATCTATCTGTTTTTTTCCTCTCCGTCTTCTTTCTTTCTTTCTTTCTTTCTTTCTTTCTTTCTTTCTTTCTTTCTTTCTTTCTTTCTTTCTTTCTTTCTTTCTTTCTCTTTATCTTCTTTCTTTCTTTCTTTCTCTTTATCTTCTTTCTTTCTTTCCACGTTCTTTCTTTCTCTCTATGTTCTTTCATTCTTTCTTTCTTTCTCTCTATGTTTTTTCATTCTTTCTATCAAATTGTTTCTTTCTTTCTTTCTTTCTTTCTTGCGCTGTCTCTACACTGATGGTGTGTGTTTTTTGTCCTCTCAGAAAAACCAGGGGGAGGTGGATCAGGGGTGGATCTGCCAGCGCCCTTCAGAACCATAACTCGCCTTCCTAAAGACACTAGAGTGGAGTGGATGGACGGATACGACAGGAAGGTCCATGTGGAGAAACAAGTGAAGCTCAATGTGGAAGGTTTGTTTCTATCTATCTATCTATCTATCTATCTATCTATCTATCTATCTATCTATTCTATCTATTATTATCTATCTATCATCTATTATTTTTCTTTCTTTTTTTT
This sequence comes from Mugil cephalus, assembly GCF_022458985.1. Taxonomy (NCBI): domain Eukaryota; kingdom Metazoa; phylum Chordata; class Actinopteri; order Mugiliformes; family Mugilidae; genus Mugil; species Mugil cephalus. Next base: position 27,868,699 of record NC_061770.1, read on the forward strand.
TCTTTCATCTTCTTTTTCCCTCTTCTTTCTGTCTATTTTTTCTTTTTTTCTTTCTTTTTTTTTTTTTTTTTTCTTTCTTTCTTTCTTTTTTTCTTTCTTTTTTTTTTTTTCTTTCTTTTCTTTTTATCTTTCCTTTTTAAATTTTTCTTTTCTTTTTCTTTCCCTTTTTCTTTTTTCTATCCCTTTTTTCTTTCTTTCTTTTCTTTCTTTTTTCTTTCTTTTTTTCTTTCTTTTTTTTCTTTTCTTTCTTCTTTCTTTTTTTTCTTTCTTTCCCTCTTTATCTATCCTTTTCATTTTCTTTTTTTTTCTCTTTCTTTCTTTTTGCTGCTGTCTCTACGCTGATGTGTATGTGTTGCCTCTCAGCCTCCCCGGTGGGGGGGGAAGCAGGGGCGGGGGTCTGTCCAGCTCCCTTCAGAACCACAGAGCTCCTGGAGACACTAAGGTGGGGTGGATGGACGGAGAAACAGGAAGGTCCATGGTAAGAGAAAGGTTCCGACCGTCCTGAAGAAAGAACCAGATTTTGAAACAGAACGAAGATGAATGAAAAAACCCGCTGGAAACGGAGACCTCATCGACCCTGAAAACCCCCCAGATGGGACACCTACACCTACCCTTAAGTCTACGACAAGGAGGGAAAGAACTGATAGAAACAAGTGGAGCTCAATGTGAAAGGTTTTTTTCTATCTTTTATTATCATCTATCTATCTATCTACTATCTATCTATCTATCATCTATCTATCATCTATTATCATCATCTATCTATTTTTTTTCTCTCTATGTTTTTATTCTATCTTTTTTTCTCATCTATGTTTTTTTCTTTCTCTCATCTTCTTTTTTTTTTTCGTTCTCTCCCTTTTCTTTCTCTCTTTTTTTCTTTTTTTCTTTTTTTCCTTTTTTTCTTTTCTTTTTCTTTCTTTCTTTCTTTCAATCTTCATTATTTTTTCCATTTTCTTTCTCTTCTATGTTCTTTCTTTCTTTCTCTCCATCTTCTTCTTTCTTTCTTTCTTTTTCTCTTCTTTCTCTTTCTTTTTCTTTCTTTCTTTCTTTCTTTCTTTCTTTCTTTCTTTCTCTCCGTCTTCTTTCCTTCTTTCTTTTTTCTTTCTTTCTCTCCATCTTCTTTCATTCTTTCTTTTTTTTTCCCTTTCTTTCTCTCGATCTCCTTTCTTTCTTTTGTTTTTTCTTTCCTTTTTTCTCTCCATCTTCTTTCTTTTTTCTTACTCTCCATTTTTCATTCTTTCTTTCCTTGCTTCTTTCTTTTCTCTCCATCTTTCTTTCTTTCTTTCTCTTCATCTTCTTTCTTTTCTTTCTTTCTTTCTTTCTTTCCTTTCTTCTTTTCTTTATCTCCATCTTCCTTTCTTTTCTCCAATCTTTTTTCCCTTTTCCCTTTCTTTTTTTCTTTCTTTCTTTTTTTTTTCTTTCTTTTCTTTCTTTCCCTATCTTCTTTCTTTCTTTCTCTCCATCTTCTTTCATCTCTCTATGTTCTTTCTTTCTTTCTTTCTTTCTTTCTTTCTTTCCTTCATTCTGTCTTTCTTTCCATCTTCTTTCTTTCTCTCCATCTTTCTTTCTTTCTCTTCATCTTCTTTCTTTCCTTCTTTCTCTATCTTTCTTTCTTTCTTTCTCTCCCTCTTTTTATCTTTTTTTCTTTTTTTTTTTCCATATTCTTTCTTTCTCTCTATGTTCTTTCCTTCTTTCCTTCAATCTTCTTTCCTTCATTCTCTCTGTTTTCTTTCTTTCTTTTTTTATTTCTTTCCCCCCTCTTCTTCTTTCTTTTTTTCTTTTTTTTCTTTCTTTTTTTTTTTTCTTTTTTTCTTTTTTTTTCATGCTGCTGTTCTACAGCTGATGGTGTGATGTGTTGCCCTCTCAGCCCCTCCAGGGGGGGGGTCGGGGGCGGAGTCTGTCCAGCTGTTTTTCAAACCCACAGAGCTCCTGAGACACTAGAGTGAGTGGATGGACGGGACAACTGGAAGGTCCTGTGTATGAGAACGGTTTCTACCGCCTGAAGAACAAACCCGGTTTATAGAAACAGAACGAAGATGAATGAAGACCGCTGGAAATGGAGACCTCAGTCTGACCCTAAATACCCCCAAATGGAGAAAACCGACACCACTCTGAAAGGTCTCGAAAAGGGAGGGAAGATCTGATAAAAAACAAGTGGAGCTAGAGTAAAAGGGTTTTGTTTCTACTATCTACTTCTATCTATTATCTACTATCTATCTATTATCTTCTATTACTATCTATCATATATCTACTATCTATCTATCTATCATCGTTCTCTCCATCTTCTTTTTTTTTTCTTTCTTCATCTTTTTTTTTTCTTTCTTTCTTTTTTCTTTTTTTCTTTTTTTTTTTCTTTCTTTTTTTCTTTTTTCACCTTCTTTCTTTTTTTTTCTCACTTCTTTTTTCCATTTCTTTTTTCTTCTCTAAATTTTCTTTCATTCGTTCTTTCTTTCTTTCTTTCTTTCTTTCTTTCTTTCTTTCTTTCTTTCTTTCTTTCTTTCTTTCTACTTCTTTCTACTTCTTTCTTTCTTTCTTTCTCTCTATGTTCTTTCGTTCTTTCATTCATTCTTTTTTCTTTCTTTCTTTCTTTCCTTGTTTCTTTTTCGCCATCTTCTTTCTTTCTTCCTCTCCGTCTTCTTTCCTTCTTTCTTTGTTTCTTTCTTTCTTTCCATGTTCTTTCTTTCTCTCCGTCTTCTTTCATTCGTTCTCTCCGTCTTCTTTCTTTCTTTTGTTCTTTCTTTCCTTCTTTCTCTCCATCATCTTTCTTTCCTTCATTCTTTCTTACCATGATCTTTCTTTCTCTCCATCTTTCTTTCTTTCTTTCTCTTCATCTTTTCTTTCCTTCTTTCTCTTCATCTTCTTTCTTTCTTTCTCTGTCTCCCTTTTTTTTCTTTTTTCTTTTTTCTTTTTTTCCCACTTCTTTTTTCTCTTAGTTCTTTCATTTTTTCCTTCAATCTTCTTTCTTTTTTTTTTTCTCTCCATTCTTTCTTTCTTTCTTTTCTTTTTTCTTTCTTTCTTTCTTTCTTGCTCTGTCTCACGTGATGGGTGATGTTTTGCCTTCAGTCCTCCAGGTGGAGGGATCCGGGGGCGGGCGTCCAGCTGCCTTAAAACCCACAGAGCTGCCTGGAAACCTAGGTGGGGGGGAGGGAACAGAGAAAACGGGAAAGGGTCCTGTGTATGAGAACGGCTTGCCTTTCCTGAAGAACAGAACCAATTTTAGAAACAGAACAAGTGAATAAAGACCTGCTGGAAACGGGAGACCCATCGCCCCGAAATACCCCACAGATGGAACCCCTACCCCTACACTTGTAGATCTACACAAGGAGGGAAAGATACTGAGTGGAAAACATGTGTACTCATAGTAAAAGGGTTTTATTTTATCTATCTATCTTTTACTACTATCTATCTATCTATCTTCTACATCTATCTATCATCTTTCTTTCTCTCCATTTTCTTTCTCTCCATCTTCTTTCATTCTTTCTTTTTCCAACTTCTTTTTTTTCATTCTTTCTTTCTTTCTTTTTCATCTTTTTTTCTTTCTTTCCATCTTCTTTTTTTCTTTCTTTCTTCTTGCTGTTGTCCTACAGCTGATGGTGTGTGTGTTGCCCTCTCAGCCTCCAGTGGGGTGGAGTCGGGGCGGGTCTGTCCAGCTGTCCTTCAAACCACAGGGTGCCTGGAGACACTAGAGGGGTGTGGGGGGCACAGACGACAGGAAGGTCCAGTGTATGAAACGGTTTGCCCGTCCTGAAAGAACAGAACCAGATTATGAAAAAGAACGAAGATGAATGAAGCCCTGCGGAAACTGGAGCCTCAGTCTGACCCAAAATCCCCCACAGAGGGAGACCCCGACACCACACCTGAAAGGTCTACGAAAAAGGGAAGAAAGATACTGAGATGGAAAAAATGGACTCAATGTGGAAGGTTTGTTTCATCATTACTATCTATCACTATCATTATCATCTATCTATCTATCTTCTCTATTATCTATCTATCTATCTATTTTCTTTCTTTTTCTCTCCGTCTTCTTTTTTTTCTTTCCATCTTTTTTTCTTTTCTCCATTTTTTTCTTTTTTTCTTTCTTTTCTCAATTTTTCATTCTTTTTTTTCTTCAATATTTTCTTTCTTTCTTTTTTTCTCCCACTCTTTCTTTCTTTTTTTCTTTCCATCTTCTTTTTTTTCTTTCTTTTTTCTTTCTTTCCTTACCCCTTTTTTTTCTTTCTTTCCTTTTCTTTCTTTCTTTTTTTCTTTTTTTCTTGCTGCTGTCTTAATATGGGTGAGTGTTGTCCCTCTAGTCCCCAGGTGGTGGAGGGGGATCCAGGGGCGGAGTCTGTCCAGTCCCCTTCAGAACCACGGCTGCCTGAAGACACGAGGGGAGTGGATGGACAATTCAACAGGAAGGCCCAGTGTATGAGAACGGTTTGCCCGTCCTGAAGAACAAACCAGTTTTATGAAACAGAACGAAGTTGAATGAAGACCTGGGGAAAAACTGGGCCTCAGTCTGCCCCTGAAATACCCCCCCCATGGAGACCCCAAACATACATCGTGAGCTACGCAAGGGGGGAGAGTACTGAGGTGAAACAAGTGAGAAGAGTAAAAGGGTTTTTGTTCTATCTTCTATCACTACCTTTTTCTATCTATCTATCTATCTTTTATCTATCTATCAATGTTTTTTTTCTTCTTTCTTTTTTACTTTCTTTCTTTCCTATTTTTCATTCTTCCTCTCCATCTTTTTTCTTTCTTTCACTCCTTTTCTTTTATTCATTCTTTTTTTTCTCCACCTTCTTTCTTTTCTCTATTCTTTTATTCTTTTCTTTTTTTCTCTCTGTTCTTTCATTCTTTCATCAAATTCTTTTTTTTCTTTTTTTTTTTCTTGTGCGGGTCTCTACGCTGATGGTTGTGTGTTGCCCTCCAGTCCTCCGGGGGAGGTGGACCCAGGGGCGGGTCTGCCCAGCGTTTCAAAACCACGGGGGCTCCCGGGAGACCGAGTGGTGGGGAGGGGACAGAGACAACAGGAAGGTCCAGTGAAAAAGAACGGTTTCGACCGTCCTAAAGAACGAACCAATTTTAGAAACGAACGAAGATGAAAAAACCCTGCTAAAAACGGGAGCCTCAGTCTGACCCTGAAATCCCCAAGATAGAGACACCAAGACCTACATCTGTGTAGTCTACGACAAGGAGGGAAAGATACGAGATTAAACAATGGGCTCAGAGTGAAAGGTTTTTTTCTATCTATTATCTATCTTTTCTATCTTTCTATCTATCTATCATCTATCTATCTATATCTTCTTCTGTCCGTCTTCCGTCTGTCTTTGTCTCAACTGTCTTGTGTCCCTCCCCAGACAACCCCCGGTCCAGGATGTAACTCTCCTCTTAGGCTGAAGACGTTTATCAGGTTGTTATTTTTGATCTTAAACGGGAAGGTTTGATGGACGAGGATGGGGAGGAGGACGCTCTTCAGCCCTGGTCCTGGTTGAAACTCTTTAAGGATCAGGGTTGACCAAATGTTGTCCCCGTTGTCCTAGACTATAATTTTTTTTGTCCCGATCAGCTGAACACTGAGGACAGTTTTTAAATGAGTCTTTTAAAACAAACATTTTAAAAAAGATGAAAGACAAAGACTGCGCCTCCAAGGGGGAAAAGGGAGAGGTTTTCGCTGGAATACGGGTAAACAGGGAAAACCCCACCACCTTTTCTCGGTTTGGAACCAAAAAGAGTCAAAGAGAACGGTCCGGACCCCCATCGAAACTGAGACAAACTCCACGAAGGAAGGAAGTGTTCACACACAACTTTAACAGACTTGCACTGACTTCATTTCTTGTTGGACGGTTTCTGGGTCACCCCTGCCCCTGACTCTAGTTATTTGTTGTGTCCTTCTGGGTTCTAGTTGGACTCAGTCTGCAGAAAATCAGTCTGAGAGTCACCTTTATTGGGTGATGGTCAGGAACCAGAACCAGAACCATGTGATCTAGAAAGGGAAAGAAGACCAACGATCAGCTGATTCAGGAGAGGACAGCTCTGCACCACAACATGTAGCTTCCAGCAGGGATCTAAAGGTGACAATTTCATCACTTTGCTCTGAAAATGGTTCAGAGTGAAGAGAAACAGTATCTATTAGCACAATGTGAAGGAGTGCGCGGTACTTCTGTAAAAAGTAGAGGAACGGAAAAGGACTCAAAGGGGAGTTGGAAAATCTTTATTTGCGCCTTGTGTTTTGTTGTTGTCCCGGGTTTGACTCTCTCATCACCTATTGAGGGCCAAAATGTGATGAAATGTCCCTTCAATCTTTTTCTAGCCCTCATTTGGACTGAACCACTGATATTCATTTACTCTGACCAGGGGCAGGAAAGTTTCCGAAATTTTCTGGGTCTGTGTCTGTTTTTTATTGTGATATGTTTTTAGTTTTTGTTTACTTTGCAACTCTCTTAGTTTCCGTCTGTGTGTCTCTTGCTTATTAAATTTGGTTTCTGTGGGTTTATTGCCCTCATTAGTTCACCTGTGTGTTTCCCTGTGCTTGAAACAAAGTGAGTGTTCAAAACTTATTTTTCCCGCTGGTAGTGGGAAAGGGCCCTGTCCTAAAACACAGCACTAATGAATGCAGCCAAAGACCGTGTTGTTCAAGGGGCACCTTTTTCCAAATGTCTGTTTTTTTTTTTTAGTCCTGAAATCGAAAAAAAAAAAATAGTTTGGTTTAAAGGAATTGTCCTTCATTAAATTAACATACTTTTTTATCTTTATACCCGACTCTAGAGAGAGGGAAACACTGTTCCCAATGGGGCCCGTTAATCAAACCGTGCGCTGAAACGATCGATGATCGAAAAAATTAAATCATTTAATTAGAGCAAAATTAAAATAAAGAAAATTAAAAATTTTTCACATTCCAAACTAGCTAAGACGACTCTTTTTTTGATCCCGTCTTTATTGAATTTTGAGGTTTTAACTGAAGGCGTCCCTACAAGACGTATTGCATCTCCCATTTTTGTGTATTGATTGAATTAAATTTCCCCTTCCTAAACATTATTGGTACTTGCGGTGGGTCAATCTTGGCTCCAAATTATGTTTAGGAACCGGCAATGGCCCAAATTCTCGTTCAATTTGGGTTGTTGGTGACTCTGTAAAGGGAACTGTACGTAAACTGGGCCAGAGAAAAGATTTTATCCAACACTGCCGGGATATGCTGAAAAATGCACAACTCCGGAGTGGCAGTCAAAAAACCATCGGATGGGAAACTGTTGCAGTCAATTAATTTTCGCTCTTTGAAAACGCACGGTTCCAAAAACTCCCAAAAACCAAGATAAGCAAGTATGACCTCAACTTTTTTTTTCAGGTTGTTTTTTAGCTGTCATGCCAATTATTCAAAGGCTGCTAAACTACAGATGAAAATATTTTAAGAGACCCGTAATATGTTAACGGTGAAATTTTAGTTAACACCACAAAATTTTTATTGGTTTTTTTGCAGAGCTTTAAATTTTTAAATCAAAGGGGCCAGAAACCCAAAATAAACGTCGGGGAAAATGAGACGGCACGGTCCCCGAATAAAACCCGAAAATGCTGAAAACAACGTGAAAAGCCCCCTTACCAAGGGGGCTTAAAAGTTAGTTTCAAATAATAAATAATTCCATGGGAGAAATTTTTGTCAATAATTTAAAAATTATTTTAGGGTAACTTGCACGCCAGGCAAAAAGCCCCATCCAGTCAGCATTCATTTTATAACAGTCTAACGTTCAAAAGAAAAAAAAAAAAGAGAGAACATCCATCCCCGACCTGTCCTACCCTCCAAAAAATCCTCTCCGCCAAAGCGCCTCCTCTCCGAACCTTCCCGCAGTAAACCAGCTGATGCCCGGGGGTTCCCCCGGTTGTCCCCGGGGGTTTGGGGTTTGGGGCCCCTGGGTGTTCTAGCGCTGTTGGTGCCTCCTGCCCGGGGTGTACACTCCCGCTAGTTGGCAGCTGTTGGTGAACCCTGCTAGTGTTGGGAACCCCGCATTTGGTGAACCCACTATTTTGGTGAACCCCCCGCTGCTGCGGCGCAGCCTCCTGCGGGGCCGTTTGAGGCTTTTCCAAATTTTTTTAAAAGTGTCATCAAATCGTCCCTTGTGAAAAAGTCGTAACTCTAATTCTTTTTGACTGTTTGCTTTTAAATTGTAACCGTTTTTCCCCCTCAAAGCGGCGAATTTCCAAAGTTCTTTTTTTTCCCGTGGGGGGGCGGGCTTTTGGCCGAGCTTTTCAAGCTTCAACAAAACTCAGACTCTTTCAAAGGGGTGTTAAATCTTAAACTCTTGGGGTTTGTTCTGTAAATTTTTTAAAACATTTTAAAATTTTTTTTTACCGTTTTTGCCCAAATAAATACAGAAAAACGGGGAGTTCTACCACTAATTTTGTGTGTACACCGGGCAGAGTTTTTGTGTAAAATTTCACACTTTTTTAAAGCACAATACAAATTTAAAAAATGCCAAACTTTGCGTCAGAATGTCTTACCTTCTTTAGGCACAGTCTGGCGTAGAAAAAATTCTAAATTTGACGTTTGGAATGAAATTTAGAACGTGTGTAAGTACAAAAAAATCCGATTTATCAAAAGTGTGGACACTAATAAATAATCGGTGATGATAAATCCCACCCGTTCTTAACTCCAGGTCCTCCCCGGTTCAGGTCATTTGCATTCAGAAATGCCCTAATGACCATATTTGGGAAGCAATACCCTTTTAAAAATGCGTGAAGAGATTTTTTTTTTTTTTCCTTCCCCCGAAATCATGGGGAAGACAGCCATCCTACGTGTGCGCTCCAATCTGGGAAGAGAGGAGGGGCCGGGGGAGTTTGGGGGAAATCACTGTTGCAAAAACCCCACCCAATCCTAAATAAATAAAAGGATCCTGACAACACGCAAACACTCTGTAAATAAAGGTCACTCAGAGAGTTGGGAAAATTTTCGGGCTGACCTAAAAATCTCTGTATGTCCTTTTTCTAGTCTGAATGAGTTTTTGGGTTAACACGAAGTTTGTTTCAACAGCAACGTTGAAAAGGACGGCGCTTCAGTATTTGGTTTTTAAATTAATCGTTTTCCCGGTTTTAGAACTGAATTCATTTTTGTGTTTTTTGAGATGTTAGTCTAATCTATGCCCAAAAGATGTTTAGGATCCCCCAAGGCCCGAAACCCCCGGGTTTAATTTGGGCTTGTTTTGGGATGCTGATGGGAACTGGACGAAACTGAGGTAGGAAATAAATTTGGCCGGGGGTTTTATTTAGTGCGGCAGGAAAAAGGCATATTCTCCAAACTCTGGCTGAAATGTTGCGGTGGGCCCAAAAATCTCAGGTGGACAGGAAGAGAGAGTGGTTTGGGTTTAAAACAAGGTTTTAAATACGTCATGATCCCTCAACATGTTTCTGGGAAGCGGTGATGGGCAGATCAGTTCATTAATGCTCTTTGAAAAAAGCATTTTCAAAAAGCCCCCCAAAAACACAAGATAAGCACGTACGTACTTCAACTCTCTTTTCAGGTTTTCTTTTACAGCTTGTCCAGGGAAAAAAAAATCGGAGGACCCCCCCTGATCCTTATGACGTTAAAAATATGTTTAGCACCCTTTGTTTTTTAATTTTTTGTTTTTTTTAAACTTTTCAAACTAAATATAAACCAAAAAAACTTCTTTTTACAATGAACATCATTTTTATCAAACCCCAATTTTTCCTTTTCCCTTTTTTTTTCAAGTTTAGATCTTGAAGTTTTAGAAAAAGAAAAGTACAAAGTGTTTAGTCCAAAAAAATCATTCATTTCACCCGAACCAAGATCCGTGGAGGGGCTCTTTGGGCCTGGGGCGCGGTGTTCGGGGGGAGGGAGTCAGCCCCTCGATCCTACCTGAGAAATCTGTCCTCAGTTCAGACACCAATCCCAGACAGAACAAGTTTAACAACAACAACGAAATGGTTTCTCTGGTGTCCAGCTCCATCCGGGTGCTGAACAACTTGGAGGTTCTGACAGGTTTTTTCCCGGGTAGAGACCGACCGGGGGACAAGAGTAAACTATCTACACCTTTATTTATTCATTAGGGGAAAGGGGGAATGCACCGAGCCACAATTGTTATACGTGTGTTTTTAATACATTTTTTTCCCCTTCCCCATTTTTTTATCCTTTCGAGTTGTGTATCAGAGTGCGGTTTGATTGGGTCGCTTGCAACTTTTTTACAAAAAACCCCACCATTTTTTTGACATAAGTTGCGAAAAAACGCAAATGATTTTGCATTGAAACAAAATGGGACAGGCGACAAAAAAAAATAGTGAAAAAGAAAAAATCCGTGTAGCATCTTATGCTCAGGCATACTTTCCCCCAGAGACTTAATTTAAACTTTAAAATGAGTCTTGTGTATTGGTGTTTTAATCCACATTTTGATAGGTCTTATGGAGAAATTTTGTGATTATAATGGGTGTGTATTGTGCAAAATGTTCGTGCTAGAGTGCGCGACCTCATCAGTTAGAGTGGAGAAAGGTGTCTGAAATTTTCTGAAACTTTTCTGTTTCCACGCTCCTCCCAGCCAGAATTTACACTATGCACACATGAGTTTTTCCACAGTTGTAGAAAAAAAAACCCTGTCTGACCGCTGTCTCTTTTCATTTATGTTACAACAACACACACAAACACAGACTCCTCTACCACACACAAACACAGACATGCTCTCTCACATACTTACAGATCATGTCGTAAAGACTTAATGAAGACTTTGATATGTTTCTTTTCTTTCTAGAGTAAATATTATGGAGACACGTGTGAGTTTAAAACATGGGTCCCTTCTGCTTCTCTCAGGAAATCTTTGCATTAGAGTCAATGGAGAGCAGAGAGAGATGTGACTGCGAACAGAGGCTCACAGTTTAAATTCTGTACGTCTCACTGCTTTGATGAGCACATTGTGGGAGACAGAACAAGTTTGTCTGCAACTGTGGAAAAAATCATATGTGTAAAGTGGAAATTGCACCTGGGAGGAGAGTGGAAAGAGAAAAGTTTCAGACAATTTCAGGCAATTTCCCCCACTCTAACTGATTATTATAATATTACTTATTATTATAATCTCAATGTCTCCAAAAATGATCATGGACATTGAACATGGATGTTCTAAAACTATAAAAATGATCAAAACGTGGATTAATACACCAATGCACAGGACTTGTGTCTACATTTTAAAGTTTAAATGTCTCAGAGTGAAAGTATGCAGGAGCAGAAGATGTTTGCATGTTTGTTTTTTTTTTTTTTTTTGCCCGTCCCATCCATTTCAATGCAAAATTTTTCAGGACAAAAAAAAAGAAAGAAAAGAAAGAAAGAGAGAGAGGAAGAGGAAGAATAATAAGAAGAAACTCACAGTATAACAATAGTGACACAGGGTTTCATACCTGTAGGAGCCAGTGCCTTGGTGTGATCAATCTCATCATATCTGATTCGTCAGCTTTCAGTACAGGGATCATCTGTTTCCAGCATGGCTATTTCCAGTATGGTATGATGGTAGAGACTTATGATTAAAATACTGAAGGGCTAACTTCATCAAATTTTGAGCTGGAAAAACAAACAAAACTATTTTCTGACACAAATCAGATCAGTACAGATTAAAACATTGTAATTTTGGTTACAAGTATACATTTCATAGTTTGTAGTTCTAGTCAGACAGAAAACTTGCAGTTCTTAATTTTATTTACAATCTTTATCTGCCACAGGTGGTCCAGGTGTGGAGAAGTCTGGTTGTTCTTATCTGTGGTGCCTCTTGGTGGATTACATTTAAATGGGAGAAAAGTTTTAAATCCTTGTTCGTTGGCACGGGAATGTGCTTATAGCTTGTTTTATTGGTCTCAGAAATCTGCAAAGGAAACAACAACAGTCCTGTCCAGCGAAGTGACCCCTCCTGGGTCATGGGAGAAATAAAATGTTCTCCTACAGTTGCCCTCTCTGTCCTCCGTCCAGAGAGCTGGACCATCCAAACCTCTAAGTTCATTGGTGGTTGTGTGGAGGTTCCTAACGTTGCCATAGTAACAAGTACTGCCCTAAAGGAAGCCTCAACGATGTCCTCCTTAACGAGGAGATCCCTCTGAACTGGGCTTCAGGTAACAGTCCCACAACACACCTACACACTTACACACCAACACTAGAACACAAATACACAGTAATACACATACACACATAGTATACTAAGTTCTATAAATACATTTTATTATTCCTGTTTAGATCGATATATGTATGTATACATATTTAATTCTTTAAATATCCTTTTAATATTTAAATACAACTCTGGCTGTGTCTGAAATCTAACCTCTAACCCCTCCAACCCCCCTAAACTCCCCAACCCCTCTACATAGGGCCATGTATAGGGGTTAGGCCATTTTGATATGGTGTCTGAAACCTGAGTGATCAAATTCTATACCACAGAATGATGTTCAAGCACCAGTTGAGACAGTGACCTTATTAACTTATGTATCTTAAATATCTCTAATATCTAACACTTTCATATATTATATATTTTATATTATTACATTATACTGTCTATAGGCTCTAGTCTGTTGTGTGTCTCTGTTTACTGTGTATATCATTGTAGATTTTATATGTACTTTTACACATTCTTCAGTCACTATATTCTATCCCTCAGGTTCTCCTTTGCCACAGACATGGCCAGGGGGATGTCATACCTCCACCAACATAAGATCTGTCATGGCCGACTCAAGTCTATGAACTGTGTGTTAGACGACCGCTGGGTTTGTAAGATCACAGGTCAGAGTTGATCCTGGTCACTGTTACCCTCCATCTGGCTTCAGAAGGAGGAGAAGAACCAAACTGTAAACCCTGCTCATTGACTGATGGCTTGTTGTCTGTCAGATTATGGCCTTAGGATTTACCGCAGGGATGATGCTGCTGAGCCTCTGTCCACCTATCAACAGAGACTCCTGGAGGTCTACATGACCCCTGAGTTCAGAACTCCAAATGGAGCCCACGCTGGCTGGAGACGTCTTTAGGTGAACTCGGTTTTATCACCTACATCTGTTCCCAAGACCTAACGAAGCCCACTGAACCCCATCCATCCATGGTATAAAAATAGAACAAAGGTATAGGTCATAAGGTCCACCCCCTCCATGCTAGTGGGCGGGACTTGGGCCAAACTATAATACACGTCAAATTATTTTATTAAAAGGATCGTTTCAGTCATTTTAGGTAGTTAATAAAATGTTGATGAATGTTCAAGTGTCTTTTTTTTTTTTTGGATAAGTTTAGTTGTAGTTTGTTATTTGATGCTATAGAAACAGGAAGTGACATAACCAGTTGCAATGCCAACCACGTATCTGTCATGATTCATTATTTATAGACAATTAACTGAATTAGTAGCTAGAACATTTTTAAATAGCCGACTCTTCAGTGGTGCCATGAATTAGCTCTCGAGACTAAACCTGTTACACGCTGGTCCAGGCCTCTAGTGGTCGTTAGAGGACCTGCAGTTTGTGGAATTCAACTATTATTCACAATTTAATGCAACAGTTTTCAAAGTTGTGTCCCATAACGTAATGACCTCATTGTGTCTTTCAGTTACTCCATCATCCTGCTGGAGGTAGCCACTCGTAGTAAACCCGTCCCAGTAAGTCACTCAGGATTCATCTACTTCTTTTAATCCGAATAAATCTCCTTCATCTTTAATATCCAATCAGACTCCAGACAGAATGAATATATCTGGCTTTAACGTGTTCATTAAACACCTTCAACACCTTCAACAACTTTTTGTGTCTTGTTTTAACTGACCTCTGTCCACATTAATGTGTCCCCTCCTCTCCAGCAGCTACTAAGAAACTAACTTGTCACTGTCTTGGTTTTGTGATCTTGTCTCCTCATCCCTTTGTCCCTTCATTCCTTCATCTCCTTGTCCTATTGTCTCCTTCATCCCTTGTCCTCTTGTCTCCTCGTCTTCTTCTTCTTCTTTGTTTTTAAAATATATTGGGGAGAGTTAAGACTTTATTTGAAACCCAACAGTGGAGAGAGACAGGAAACGGGAGGCAGAGAAGGGGGAATGACATGTGGGAAAGGCCGTCTGCAGCGAGGACTGGGGCCTCAACATGTGGGGTGGATGCTCTTCTCACTGAGCTAAACACCGCCCCGTCTATTTGTCTTCTTATATCCTCTTCCTCTAGTCCAATTGTCTCCTCATTCCCTCGTCTCCTTGTCCCTTTTCCTCTTGTCTCTTCATCCCCTCATGTCCTAGTTTCTTGTCCTCCTCGTCCCCTCAACCAACCCCTCATCCTTGTGTCCCCTCATTGCTTCGGTCTCTGGTCCACTTGCCCTCTTCTCTTGTCTTTGTCTTGGTTTGTCTTGGTTGTCTCCAGCTGTTAGCCGCGTTAGCCCAAGTGCTAGCAGAATCCCCGACTAACGTATGCTTGGCTTGGTTAATGTGCTATTTGAAGCTGGAAAGAAAACTCCTTCCTGCAGAGTGTGATGATACTTTATGTGTCTCCACTGGTCCCTCTTGGTTTCTTTGTCCTCAAATGTCCCATGGAGAGGACCAACGTGCTGTTTAGCATCTTCCATCTTTATGGTTGGTTCTGCTGCCTGTCACTACCGGATCAGCTGGTGCTAACGCTAACGCTACTTGGACAAACTGAGACACGTTCACAGTCGTTCTGCTGCAGACGCTTCATTAATCACATTAATCAGGATGATGATTAATTAACGTTAACCAGGTAATTTTGATGACTGTTCTAGTTCTGACCAATCAGCAGCCTGTGTGCTATATCGTGGTTACCATGGCGACCCTGTTACTCTCATCAGCATCACCACCTCGGTTCAGTCACAGACACATAACAACTGAACTCATCTGAGTCCTGCCAAGTGCTAAGCTAAACTAACGTAGCATCCTGACCTGAGGCCTGAGGTCAGTGACTCCGCCTCCAACCGGTCGAGATCAGATCATTACAAAGAAAGCAGATTATTAACAGACAAAGGACAATAATTGACTGAGAGGAGACACCTGAACACAGACAACCCTCCAGCTCATATTCATTATACATCATAGATATAACCAGCAAATAGGAGGAGGAGGAGGAGGAGGATGAGGGGGAGGAGAGAAGCAGATTATCAGATTACAGGATCTTTGATATCTGGTCCACGTGGAGCGACAGATGATTGTCACTCTTGTCAGCCAATCAGCACAGACTTTATCCATGTCTGACCTCTGACCCCCGACCTCATCAAGTGTTGGTGTCTTTTAGGGTGGAAAAGGTATTAATATATAATACGTTGACAGAGGACGTCTAGTTTGGATGTTTAAGGATCTCTTTTAAAATACGACCTAAAGTGAAGCTGAGTCTATGACACAGGTGTCAGACATTCGGCCGCAGGCAAAAAGTCGCCAACCACAGAAGAATTTTACACTGAAGACATAAACTGCAACTTTTCCAATAAAAGTCTCAGCTGTGACAGTTGTGGACAAAACTCTGAACCAAACACATGCACCGGCCACATTATTAGGTACGTTACATCTGCACTGTATGAACTACATTCTGCCCACTGTGCATCAGTACGTCTAGTGTACCTAATGTACTGGCCACACACTGTATGAACATGACAGCAACATGATGCTGGGCGAATATCAGAGAGTTCCTCCTGAATGAATCAAGTTTGATGAGACGCCGTCAGAGAACATGAAACTGGTCCTAATCTGCCTCAAACGAGCTCCGATGACCTTCACTCATTTATCAGCATGAAAACCCACATACATGGCCACTTCATTAGGTACACCAGAGAAGGGTCTGGTCCTGCTTTAGTTTCTAACAACTCCACCTGGGTTTTCATTCCCAACTACTGAACTGGCACCTGTCCCAAATATTTTGACATCATGAGTGTTGAGTCGTCTGGGCCCAATAACAGAAACACTTCAGACCCTATTTAGATAAGAATTCATGGACCAATGACTAGCTGCAACGTGTCAGACGTCATGTGACTGAGAACAATGATCGACCTGCTGAAAGACATAACCTGTAAAAGCTCGTTTATTGACCTTTGACTCTGCTCTGAGACACGGTGGGTTTATTTTTAACTGGACGATGAAGGTCTTTCCAAAGAAACGAACCAACTGACGAGTGATAAAAGACATAAAACTCCTTCAGTAGAAACTGGACAAAGTACAGTTAAAGACGAGGTAGAACAGGTAGAGCAGGTAAAACATGGAGCTGGATTAAAGGATGAAAAGACAAAGTGGTTCAAATAAATAAAAATGAATAGAAACGAGGAAGAAAATATGAGTTAAACACAGACAACACAACAAGTCTAAGGCTGAAAACACAGAGACAGAGAGAAAGAGAGTCAGAGCTACAACAGTCAAAGCTACAAGAGACAGAGCTACAACAGTCAAAGCTACAAGAGACAGAGCTACAACAGTCAGAGTTACAAGAGACAAAACTACAAGAGTCAGAGTTAAGGAGACAAAACTACAAGAGTCAAAACTACAAGAGAAAGAGCTACAAGAGACAAAACTACCAGAGTCAGAGTTACAAGACTCAAAACTACAAGAGACATAGATACAACAGTCAAAGCTACAAGAGACAGAGCTAAAAGAGACAAAGTTACAAGAGCCAGAACTACAAGAGACAGAACTACAAGAGACAGAGCTACAAGAGTTAGAGCTACAAGAGTCAGAGCTACAAGAGTCAAAACTACAAGAGACAGAGCTAAAAGAGACAAAGCTACAAGAGACAGAGCTACAAGAGACAGAGCTACAAGAGTCAAAACTACAAGAGACAAAACTACAAGTGTCAAAGCTACAAGAGACAGAGCTACAAGAGTCAGAGCTACAAAGTCAAAACTACAAACGACACAGCTACAAGAGTCAGAACTACAAGAGTCAGTGCTACAAGAGACAGAGCTACAAGAGACAGAGCTAACAAGAGACAAAACTACAAGAGTCAGAGCTACAAGAGACAGAGCTACAAGAGACAGAGCTACAAGAGACAAAACTACAAGAGTCAGAGCTACAAGAGACAAAACTAAAAGAGTCAGAGCTACAAGAGACAGAACTACAAGAGTCGGAGCTACAAGAGACAGAACTACAAGAGACAGAGCTACAAGAGACAGAGCTACAAGCGTCAAAAATGGACCCAAATGAAACAGAACCTCAGCCCTGGAGACATAGTAATGATTGTTGACGACTCTGCACCAAGAAATTCTTGGGTCTTATGTCGTGTCATCCAAACCCTTCTGGACGCAAAAGGACTCATGCGCAGAGTGTTGGTTAAGACAAAATCAAACACCCTGGAAAGACCTGTTGAAAAACTGTGTCTTGTATGTGAAAAGGACTTATAAAAGACTCTTACGTGACTCTGTGAAGTGTAAAAAAAAAAAAAAAAAAAAAAAAAAAAAAGATAAAAATTTACTTTTTATGTGGGTTTATATATACTGTATAGCATTGGCTCCGTTGTGTTGTTGTATAAGTAATTGAAAGTCTTACTGCCTCTCAATTAGGAGCCAATTTGTGCTAAAGTTTATTGCAGATTCTAGTGTTTTTCTATTATGAATTTACCTGAAGTAGGCGTGGCTCATACGCAGTGGTTAGGCCCGCCCATGAGCAATGCATATAGAGGAAGTACCTGCACGGGTGAAGGGGTTTTAGCAGTGTGCTAAGTGGAGACAAGTTGAAAGGTTTTTTGACTGTGACATTTCAGACGTTGCTGATACTGTAAAATATAATGGACAACTGTGTCAAGAGAACCAAGAGAAGCTTGGATATGTGTTAATGGAATACCTGGATCGCATTGAGAAAATAAATCGACAAACTGCAATCTGACTCTATGTGCTTTGTGAGTAAGCCAAGGAACAGTACATAACTATACTAGTAAAGCCAGCCGTACCAGCCACTGTTAATACTCCCAAAGTGGCTTTAAATCGAAATCTATGTGTCCCACTACAACGATGTCAACACTAAAAACTTGCTGCTTCTGCAATAGGCCTAGCTTAGGGACGGGCCCTTCCCAAGATGATTGTCTTCGTCTGGAACGCAGAGATCGTACCAGATCCTTTTGGTCGAGGAAAGTCTCCACAACCCTCCCCATCAAAAAACAACAAAGTCTCCAGGAACAAATTTCTCGTTTTTCTGGTTCCATTTTTGGGCGTTCTTGAAGCAGAGGAAGGTACTCCTGCACCCATCGTTTCCAAAATAAATCGGCCGATGTATTGGACTGCCGCCATCTCCTCTTCACATAAGCCTCATCCTTACTAAATAGTTCAGTGACAAGACTGGTTCCCTTTCATCGGGAGAATGTGATTAGGAGTGATGGTTCAAGATCAGTGGATCATCTGAGAGCTTAGTGAGGGGGCGACCATTCAATATAGCCTCAACCTCACACAAAACAGTGGGGGTGGGTGACAGTGCCAAATCCATCTTCACTGGCATCAAAAAAGTTGTGCAGCTCTGCTTTAACATTTTGCATTTGACACTATTGATCACAATATACACTACAGAGACTTGAAAAATGTGATAAAAATTTACAGGAACTGCACTACACTGGTTTGAATCATACTGTCAGACAGATTCCAGTTTGTCCTTTGTAAACAACAACCTCTATATAAAACACCAAGGTAAGCTATGGGTTCCTCGGGTTTCCTCAGGGTTCTGTGCTAGGACCATATTATTCACATTATACATGCTTCTTTTAGGCAATATTATTAGAAAGCACGGCATAAACTTCCATTGCTACGCAGATAAATACCCAGCTATATTTATCCAGGGAAACCAGATGAAACTAATCCACTGGTTAAACTCCAAGTCCCTTTTAAAGACATAAAGGCTTGGATGACCTGTAATTTTCTACTTTTAAACTCAGACAAACTGAAGTTATCGTATTTGGCTCAAACTGTCAGAGATTCATTATCTAATCACCTGCTTTTGTTGGATGGCATTACCTTGGCCTCCAGAAACTACTGTGAAAAACCTTGGTGTTATATTTGACCAGGATATGTCCTTTAATTCCACATAAAGCAGGTGACCAGGACTGCTTTCTTCCACCTTCGTAATATCATCAAAATTAGGACACCCTTTTCTCAGAGTAATGCGGAAAACTAGTTCATGCATTCGTGTCTTCCAGCCTGGATTATTGTAACTCTTTTACTGTCTGGCTGTCCAAGTAGCTCTTTAAAAACCCTCCAATTGATTCAAAACGCCGCGGGCAAGAGCACTGACAGGAATTAGAAAGAGAGATCATATTATCCAGTATTAGCTTCTCTTCATTGGCTCCCTTTAAAATCTAGATTGAATTTAAAATCCTCCTCCTTACATACAAGGCCCTGAAAGGCCTAGCTCCATCATATTTGAAAAGACCTCAGACTACGATCTCTAAGTGCAGGTCTACTTGTGGTTCCTAGAGGTTCTAAAAGTAGAATGGGAGGTAGAGCCTTCAGCTATCAGGCTCCTCTCGTATGGAACCAGCTCCCAGTTTGGGTTCGGGAGGCAGACACAGTCTCTACGTTTAAGGTCAGGCTTAAGACTTTCCTTTTTGAAAAAGCTTATAGCTAGGGCTGGACTTAACCATCCCTTAGTTATGCTGCTATGGGCTGCAGGGGGATGATGCACTGAGGACATGTCCTCTCCTCTTTCTTCTCTGGCTCCTGTCCCTAATATCTTATCATTTTATTTTCTATCTCTTATAATTTACTAACCACTGTGTCTTACTCTCTCCCCTCCGCTCCCTCCCCCTCCATCATCTTGTGAGGGTCTCTGGTCTGGAGGCTGAATATCTGACCTGTGGAGTTCTAAGCTACATCTGCTGCCGTGGCCTCATCAACCACCCCCAGTCTTCAGGGTCTGGAGTGCTGTGTATCAACCTGTGGAGCTCCATAAACTACATCTGTTCCAGTCATCATGGCCTCCTCCAGTTGTCCACTCCTACCTAGATGAACTATCACCAACCTGCCCATAATTCCTGTTATACTCACAAACTGTCCACAGATCATCACTTTTGTTTATATTACTAGACCCTAAAATGTTTCCTTCCGCTTGATGTATGTATCTATGACAGAATTTTTGTTTATCTTTTTTTTCTCCTCTCTTCTTTTCTCTTTATCTTCTCGTTTCTCCCGGGCTGGCCTTCGGCAGATGGGTCCCTCCATACGAGCTGGGTTCTGCTCAAGGGTTTTTCTTCCTGTTAAAAGGGAGTTTTTTCTTGCCACCGTCGCCCTCAGGCTTGCTCTGGAGGTTGCAGGCTGGTTTTTGTGAAGCGTCTTGAGACGATTTGTATTGTTATTGGCGCTATATAAAAATAAAAACTGAATTGAGTTGAATTAAATTTAATGGGCTGTCCAGTGTTTGGGCTTAATGAATCTCTTCACTTTGAATGAACCCTTTCAGATGCTCCAGCCATCCTGTCCACTGATGGCTGATGTCGCAGGTATGTTGTCATCCCCACCCACAACGTCTGCGACAGAGCCTTGCAACATAACCTTTTGCTGGCAGTGTCACTGTGCAAGAAACCCCAAGAAACATAAACTGAACAGATTACAGACAACAATCCTCTTCTGCTCTGTGCTTGCTCTTTCCCCATCATTTGAATTTGAATGTGCCCAGACTCCACACACCACTGCAGTCCAAGGGCTCTCTCAACGGGAAGCCATCTCTATCCAGATCCAGTTGTTTTCCAGTCTTTAGCTCTATGCTCCTCTTCAATGGTTTGCAGCACTGTCAGACTGTTACTGAACCTTTTTGGTCAAAGTAAAGCCTCCCGTTAGCCAGAGGTCCCTGAGAGCTTTAACCATCACAACAGCCTCCTCCTCTGAGGGCAAACTCTTCGAAACAGTCATCAACATAAAAATTTTACCTGACCGTTTTTACCACCTCTGATGTAAAGTGTGCATAGTTGTCTTCTGCTGTCCTCCTGAGTGCATAACTGGCACAACTTGGAGATGCTCCAAACAAATGAACTGTCATCCAATATTCCACAACCTCTTGGCTCAATTTACTATCAGGCCACCATAGGAAGCGAAGAAAGTCCTTGTCCTCTTCAGCCACCTTAACCTGGTAGAACATAGACTGAATGTCTCCCATCAACGCCACTGGGTCCTGTCTGAATCTGGCAAGGACTCCTAGCAGTGAACTGGTCAGGTTTGGGCCTTAAAGAAGCTGGCTGTTGAGTGAGGCACCTTAAAACTCAGTTGAACAGTCAAACACAACACGCAAAGTACTGGGATGATGCACAACATGATGGGGAATATACCAAACTTTTCCATTTACTCCATCCAGTTGATGTTGAGGCACTTTCTCTGCGTAGCCTTTCCTTAGAACATCACTGAAGAAACTGGTGTATTCCTTATAAAACAGTTCATCCTTTCTGAACTTACCCTTCAATCCTAGCAGCCTTTGCTTGACCATGCTAAGATTATTGGGACGAGTGAGCTGCTCTTTCCTAAAGGGCATTTTAATACTGTAATGACCATCCTGAAGCCGTGCTGACTCATCCATAATCTTTAAGAATCTGATGTCTTTCCTTGACATCTCTTTTTCCTCTGTACTTCTGTCATTGAAATCATGATTGTACTGATTGTTCAACATCACCTCCAGCTTACACACAGAAATCCTATTGACGGCAGCCACTGAGAACCCTGTTTTATGTTTGCTGTTCTCTCCGTCTCGAAGGGGACCATTAACTACCCAACCAAGTACAGTTCTTACTGCATACGGGCCATTCCCTTGCTGTTGACAACTTCCCAGGGTTCCAATCCCTTTTTGGACGTTGGTACCAATCAACATGTCAACACTGGCGTGTATGCAGGGAATCTGAACTTCAGAGGGGTTTGAGACCACTGTGACAGCTCTTCCTGTGAGATAATGTTGTTGAGGTCACAGGCATTTTTCTTTGAGTGAGAACTTCTGGGACTATAAAAGTTGTTACTGTCAAGACCAGACACTTCCAGGCCATTCAAAACAAAAGTGGAAACAACATTTTCTTGCCCCATGGTGCGTAAAAGGAAACTGGTTCTTGTACCGTTGATGTTCAACCTTCGCATAAGATGCTCTGAACAGAATGTGTCCGTACTGCTGGGATCCAGGAATGCATGGGTTTGGATTATTTGGTCTCCCCTAATGGATTTAACCTGGACTGACAGAATGGGCAAAACACTACCCTCCTTTCCGGCCCCTGTATGACCACAAGTTTCTGATGAGGCTGGTTTAACATGTCCCGTTTCTTTAGAGTTTTCACTTTCTGTTCTGGTTCTTAGCCTTTCAGAAATATGAAGCACCATAGGATGATTCTGACCACACTCTTTGCAAGTTAGACGCCTGTCGCAATCCTTGCTCATGTGTCCACTACACAGGCAGTAAGAACATGTCCTTTTTTCCTTCAGAACGATAATTTTGTCCCGATGCTTCTTCCTTTTCAGCTTTGGACACTCCTCTAACGTGTGAGACTTGGCACAACAGACACATGTTTTTTTAGATCTTTCCATTGAGTTCTGCCTCTGTGGGATTGAGCATGAACCTTTGGTCGTGTCAACAGTAACTGTAGTGGCAAAGCTATCACCTCTGACTCTGCTGAACTTGGACTGAGACTTGAACTTGTTAACACTCTTTGATGCAGGTAAACCATTTGTCTTGTCCTGAATGTCCCCAAAGAGTGGATCCGAAATGATCTTAACTTGACGCTTGATAAATGAAACAAGATCATTAAAACAAGCTCTGCGATTGTACCTCTCCAAGATGTCGTGTGCTCTTGTCCTCCATTTTTCTCTGAATTTATATGGTAATTTTGTCATGATTGCTCTCATGTTGGTTGACATGTCTAGTTCTCGCATATAGTGAAGCTCCTCCATCACGTTGCAACATTCACGCAAAAACAGAGAAAAGGCTTGTGGTGATTTCACATCCTCTGATTTCACTGGAGGCCAAGACAGAACCTTCTTTATATATGCTGCAGCAATCCTGTATTCATTTCCAAAGTGTTCATGTGGAAGTTCTTTAGCCAGTTGATAACCTTTGTCAGGAATCACGTGCTGACAGCTCCTCACCAAATCTCTGGGTTGACCTGTTGTAAACTGCTCCAAAAATACAGACAGTCAGCCTTAATGCATTATGGTGCATAGATCTCCATGCATTTGTACAGAATGTGGATGTGGCTGCTCATCATTTACGGGCAAATAAAGAGTTTGATGCTGTGTGTCTCCGTATTGTGTTTCCGTTGCTTTCCTGTGCGTCTCCTGTCCTGATCCAAGGATGCACTGCTGCCCTTTTTCCACAGTGTGTGTGTTCCATGCTCTGAGTCCTTATGACATACTGGGAAATTGGTTTGTGGCACTGCACTCCATGTCCAGGGTTCATATGACTTGCTGCAGGGTTGAGCCCTTTGGAAGTTGTTTTTTGTTTCATCTCTCTTTGTAGATATGAATTCATTCCATTTGATGATGCGTGGGATTTGTTTGAACGTTCTGAAGCAGTTTGTAAAACTGCTAGTTTTGCTGTGGATGCTGCAATTTCAGCATCAAACTCCAGTTGCTCCCTTTTCCTTCTGAGCTCTGCTTCTTGCTTCTCCAGAGCATGTTTTTCCTTTAACGCTGCAGATCGAGGAAGGAGTGCAGCCTTTTCTGCCTCTGCTTTAATGTGGGCAGATGCTGTTGTTTGACCACTTTTGCTGCTTTTACCACCGCATGTACTTTTGTAGTGAGAACGTTTTCCTGCAACATTTGAAATACTGTCATCAGGATGAACATCATCAACCACATCAACAACATTTTCATGTTTTGTGAACCATTGTTTAACATCATCAATGAAACCATTTTCAATCAACATTTTTGCAGCAAACCATGTATTTTGTTTCCCACTTTCTTCAGTGGGCAGTAAAGGCTCCAGAGAATGATGAGTATTTTTTTGCTTCGTCACACAAACAAATTTTCCAGTGCACCTTTTACCTGTGCAACACTGTTTTTATTCATATACTCTTCAATTACCTTTCTCATATTTTTTACCTTGCTTAATTGATCCTTTCCTACATTTTGAAACTTCTCCAACTTTTCAACAAAAGCCTTATGTGTTAATTTAACAATTCTTTTACCTTTACCCAACTGTGCTTCGTTTGAATTACCCACTTTACTAGAAGCAGTGACAGCAGCCAGTTCCTCGACCGGCTCATCACATTTACCGTCCATAACGTCCTCAATGAAATCCAAGCATGCGAAAAGTTCAGTCTTAACACGCGATCATCATTGTTTTTAGCAACCAATGCATTGGGATTACGCTCGCAAAATAGTGTGCACACTTTTATTAATTTATTTTCTTATGGCCATGAAACCGGTAGCGCTACTTCTCCTACCTTGATGCCAGCGGTGGGAGATGGTTCGGTGGGAGCAACACCTCATCGGATGAATCAGCTGATGATCAGTGTCGCTCCGGGAAACACGGCGTTGACTCCAGCGTTGGCTCTGCCTCCGTGCGGTGTCCTTTCCGCCACTAACTACGACTTCTTACCGAAGCGAAGTTTTTCACTTAATGTAGTGACTTGTTCTTAAAGAACAACAAAACGAACCTAAGCCACTGATACTAGATACAGTTTATAACGAGAGCTGGACTGAACCATCCCTTAGTGATGCTACTATAGGCCTAGGCTGCAGGGGGACGATGCACTGAGGACATGTCGTCTCCTCTGTGTAATGACCATGAAGGACATTCTATTCTACCACTGTACAGCATGTTAGAGCATGTTAACCACTGTGTGTGTGTGTGTGTGTGTGTGTGTGTGTGTGTGTGTGTGTGTGCAGTATGGAGGATGGGGGGTGGGGTAATTGTTTTTGGTTTTTGTGTGTAAAGCACTTTGTGTTCCCGTGTCCATGCATGAAAGGTGCTCTAAAAAAAGTTTGATTTGTTTTTGAGTAAATACACTGTAATAAATAACTACCAGTCCTGATATGAACCAGGACCCCACTATTAAAACGATAACAGGGCTCACACTGAAACATTACAGCAGACTCACTGTAAAATGACGTCCAGACGTTATGCTGATGTTACATCCTCCATTTCATCTTGTCCCGTCCAAGTTAAGATGAACTTCACTAAGTTCCTGCCAATTATCGTTTTAAGTCGAGAGCACTAATGTTTGTGTTTCTCATCTTGACGACTAACTGGCAGGTATTTAAAGTTGAAGTAAACAACATTTATTGTGTTTATGCTGATTGAACAGAAAGAAATTAAAAACTGATCCTCCACAAAAAGACACTGTGAAGCACAGGTGGATTTAGAAACGTTTCCCCTGACATGAATCTAATACACTAATAGAGACACCGTGGTTTAATCCTCCAGAGGAGACGAGAGGAGACGAGACGAGACGAGACGAGACGAGACGAGAGGAGACGAGACGAGACGAGACGATAGGAGACGAGACGAGACGAGACGAGACGATAGGAGACGAGACGAGACGAGACGAGACGAGACGAGAGGAGAGGAGAGGAGAGGAGAGGAGAGGAGATTTTGATTTTTAAAAATACACTTTATTTACATTCTTAGCATATTAACAGTAGTGTAACAAACTATATTTACAAAATGTTACTTTTTTATGTTTTAGCATATTTAAAATAAATTATCCAGTGAAATCTTGTGTAAAATTCAATTCATTTTCATTTACTGAACAAATTATGTTTTTATAGCACCAGCGCTGCTTAAAAGTATCCAAATCTCCAATGTGTTTCTAAAATCTATATGCAAGCCACAGTCTGGCCCTGATGTTACAGAGCCAGACTGACCTGGCTTCCTGTCCCTCTCTGTTCTCTATACGTTTCTTTCTGCTAACGTAAATTGCCCTTTTTGCTTCTCCTGACAGAAAATTTAGAAGCAGCCACTTTTCTCTGTTTGTCTTTTTATAGCCAGCACCCATGATAAAAACCTTCACGGAGAAAACTACACAAACGACTAAAAACCAATGTTAAAAGAGTGAAGAACTCTGTGAGTCTCTTATACTCAATAAAAACATGGTAGATAGTCTCGCGCCCGTGGCAAAAAGGACACTTGTAGCTAACAGCAGAATTAAGAATAGAAATAAAAGCGTTCCTCCACTGGAGGTCGGCAGTCCGTTTTTAAGGGGAGGTTTGTATAAAACATTCCACTGTGGGCCGGGTCCAGTTTCCCCATCTAGTCTTTTACTCCACACTGTGGCCGGTCTGTTTGCTCATCCTTTTCCCTTTTTGAGAAACTTGACACAATTGGAGTAGAAAGTTTTTGAGTCAGCTCGGTGTAATGTCAGTTCACTTTTGTTGATGACGGTAAGCAAGGGGCCGGTCGAGTCTCCTAGTCCTGGGGTCAGATAGATTTCTGGAAAGGGGTCTGTGGAGTCCGGGACAGCCTTTCCTTGGTTATGGTCCATCAGGAGGCTCCTTTCCCTTCCAGAAAGCCTTTGCCTCCAGAGCTCCAAAAACGTTCTAGCACCTCAGATTGAGCGTAATCCCAGCAGAGACCCCAGGGCCACAGCATCGCTCAGCGCCAGCCACACCGCATCCACCAGCCGCTGCAGGCACAGGGTTTTGCTCCTGCACAGCGCCACCACCAGGCCCGGTGTGGCGCTGCTGCTGACATCCAGCCTGGCTCTGTTTATCAGTGGCTCCTTCAACAACCAGTGCAGAGAGTCAGACTTTTGGCACCTTTGTTGATTAAAAAGGATCCAGGATTTAAAACACCCTGATAAAACGAGGCAACCCACTTAACTTTAAAAATTTTAAATCAATTAAAAACAGAGCACATCCAGTCCCAAAATTATTTGCACATCTGAGAATGCAGCTGGCCACATCCCTCCAAACTAGATCTGCCGGGCCTGTTAAATACCTTTGAAATAAACTGCAATCTAAATGTAGCAGTTCAGCGGGCCCAGTTGGATGAGGCCCTGTCCCCCCCTCCTCTCGGGTTAAAAAACAACACCCCCTGTGGCACCCAATGGAGACCGTCCCAGAAAATATCTACTATTTTTCGTTGTAGTTTTTGTAGTAAGTCTGATGGGGGATCTATACATTTAATCGGTGCCAGAGTTGGGATGCCACAAGGTTGTTTAAAACCGGGACCCTACCTCTAAAAGACATTTGAGGAGCACCTTTTCCCATTTTTCAAGTTTTCCTTCAATCTTTTCTGTAACGTTCTCCCAGTTCTTCTGGACCACGTTTTCATTCCCCAGAAAAACTCCCAGGTATTTAAAACCATCTCTTTTCCAAATTAGTTTATGGGGAAGAACCGGGAGACCACCGTGCCACGTGCCGACAGCAAGGGCTTCACTTTTCATCCAGTTTACCCTCGCTGCCGACACAATATTAAATT
This sequence comes from Mugil cephalus, assembly GCF_022458985.1. Classification (NCBI taxonomy): domain Eukaryota; kingdom Metazoa; phylum Chordata; class Actinopteri; order Mugiliformes; family Mugilidae; genus Mugil; species Mugil cephalus. Next base: position 27,895,956 of record NC_061770.1, read on the forward strand.
TATTAACAATGTTTGTTAGCCTGTCTGCATCCCTCTGGCTTCTGATAAAAACCACCACATCATCTGCATAAGCGGATAAAATAATGTTTCCCTTAAAACCAGGTAAAACCAGTCTTTGCATGCAGGAGCGTATTTTGCTCAGGAGGGGTTCTAGGGAGAGTGCATAGAGCATCCCGACAGTGCGCACCCTTGTCGGACCCCTCTACACACTCTAAAAGGAGCACACAGATCACCATTTAACTTCAGCACACTCTCAACCTCACTGTACAACACTTTGATCTTAGCTATGAACCTGCGCTGAACCCGAACTTCTCCAACACCCTCCAGAGGAAGCCATGTTCAACGCGGTCAAAAGCCTTTTCCTGATCTAGGGAAATCAGACCAGTGTCTATAGCCAATGAGCTGGAGAGCTCCAAATCATCTCGAATTAGGTAGACATTGTCTTCCATGGACCTGCAGGGTACACAATAGGTCTGATCCCGATGGATTACCTGCTTCATAGCCCCTCTCAGCATGTTGGCCAAGGCCTTGGACAGAATCTTGTAATCCACACATAGCAGAGACACAGGGCGCCAGTTTTTAATGTCCTGTAGGTTTCCTTTCTTGAGCAGGAGCGTGAGGACAGCCCTGCGGCAGGACACTGGCATGGAACCAGAGGCCAGACTTTCATTAAACACCTCTAACATGTCCATTTTGAGGATGTCCCAGAAGGCTTTAAAAAACTCCACAGTTAGGCCGTCTATGCCGGGAAAGCTCTCCGCCCCTGCATGCTTTGCAGGGCGGCTTGAAGCTCCTGCATCTGCAGCGGCTCTTTAAGGTGGGAGTTGGTGTCTGTGGAGACCTGAGGCAGTCCATTGCAGAACTCCTCAGACAGTGCGACTTCCTCCTCATACTCGGAAGTATAGAGAGAGGAGTAAAACTCTACCACTCGCCTTCTTATCTGGCTTGGTTCAGTGAGCTCCTGCCCTGTGTCTGCTAGCAACGAGTGGTTTACCTTCCTCTGTCCGTTTTTCTTTTCTTAGACAAAAAGAAGTACTAGAGGGAGCATCCCATTTTAGTGATGTTCTGGAATCGGGACCTGACCAGGCACCTTGTACTTTACTGTCCAGCAGGTCGGCTAAAGCCTTTTTTTTTTCTCTTTGCGGATTTTAATATATCCTCGTTCTCCTTTGGACTCACTCATTGTCTCTAGTTCCACGATATCACTCTCCAGGTCTTTCACAGATGTGGTGATGTCCCGGGTAACGTTGGGGGTGTGCTGCTGCTGCCCAGAAGTTTAATCTCAGTCTTGCCATGGCCCACCACTGCCTAAGACTACTAAAATCAGCTTTCCTCTGTCTAAATACATGCCAAAAATAAATAAAAACCTTCCTGAACTTTTATCAAGTGTTAAAACTGAATAAAATGCCAATATGCATTTTTCGGTAAAATGTTCCTAAATAAAAACAAGACAAAAATCAGGGAATGATCTGAGAATCCCGTGGTACAATTCTACACAACTTAAAAGTATTAAAATGATTTTTTAAAACAATAAATACGGTGAAGTCTGGCTGAGAGATGCTACTCTCTCTGAGGTGGGACCATGTGTACTGTCTGCTGTTTGCATGCATCCTCCTCCACACGTCCACCAGGCCATGAGAGTGACCAGCTGCCTCAAAGCATGCTGGGATGCTGGATGAGGCTCTGCATGGTTACGATCTAAAAGCGCGTTTTCAGTACAGTTAAAATCCCCACCCACGAATAAGAAATGCTCCGAGGAAACGCTATTAAAAACATAATTTATTTTTTGTAAAAACAGCTTCCTCTCTGCACTGTTGGTTGGAGCGTATAGGTTGATAAAAACAGCAGTAAAATGCTCAAACCGAGCAATAGTTAGAAGAAAGCTCCCCTCGATTAGGTGCTCGATCTCCAGTGAGATTGGAGAGAAACTCCTGGAGAAGAGGAAGCCCACTCCTCCACTCAGAGTGCTGCTGTGACTTAAAATGGCTTCCCCTTCCCACTCTCTCCTCCAGTCTGCTTCATTACCAGAGTCACTAGCGTTTCTTTGTAGAAACATGACATCGATGCGTTTCATTCTGGTAGTTTCATAAATGAGGCTCTTTTTTTCACCTCTCTTGCTCCATTAACATTTAAACTGCCCATTCTAAAACTATTCCATGTTAAAAGAAAGAAGGAAGCAACTTTAAAATCAATAAATTATTTTTAAAATACACATTGGAGTTTTTTAAAGTCATCACTGTTCTTTTGTTTTTTCACTTTAAAACACAAGTTTTTTTTAGTCTAAAAACTCCGGGTCTGTGATGCCAGACTCTCCTCTTGGCTCATGTGGAGTCTGGCAGACGTATAGAACAATATAAATCAGGGAAAACTCTTCTACTTTGACACCGGTTGGTTTTTGTCTGTTGGAGAAAACATTTAATCTTTTCTGCAGTGTATATTCTCCCCTGTTGACTGCTACTCAGGTTGAAACCTATCACATCACTTTTATCTGACACACCTCCTCCTCACTCCCACTTTCATCCATCTGCACCTGCCTCCTCCCTTTGGGTCCACCCCCACTTTACTTGTTTTTGCTTCATTGAGGGTGTTCTTTGTTTTCCTCCTACGCTTATGAGCAGGTTTTGGCTTTGCTGATGTCCCTTCTTCTTCCATCTCAGCCTCCTCCACCTGCTCATGCTTTCCGTCACTTTTCTCACCCGCCCTGTTCACCTCCTCATCTGCCTTACCTGCCTGCAATTCTCCTTCCTCATCTGTTTTTCCCTGCTGTGTCCCACTAACTTCACCTGTCTTGTCCATCTGTTCCTCACACACACCAGTTTCTTCCCCCGACGTGAAGAACCAGCATCTCCTCATCCAGATAACAAAGAGACACACTGACCGATACAGGTGCGCCGGTCTGGTCCCAGGCGTAACCCCGGTGACGGACAGGTGCATCGGACCGCCCCCTTCACCACCTCACAGCCGTGAGACAGTTGGCATGGTAACAGGTTCGAGCATCTGTAAAAACATGGCGACAAAGAGACGACAAAACATGAGAATCAACAGAAATCAGGATGAACTCTGTTTTCATTTCATGTGTTTCTCTCTCTCTCTGTGTGTGTGTGTGTGTGTGTGTGTGTGTGTGTGTGTGTGTGTGTGTGTGAACCATGTCTGTTCTGTCTGTTTTATGTGTTTATCTTAATTAAGTCAACTCTGTTGCCATGTAAACGGTTACCTTGGTTACAGGCCCTTTCCCATTGTATCCGGGCGACACTTGCATCTGTCTTCTTCGAGACAGTGTCCATGTTTACAGCCCTGGGGACAGACAGCTAGGGACAGAGGACAGACCGTTTAAATCCGCTGCAGGTGAAAAAAAAAAACCCAGCCCAACCGTCTCAGGATGTGTCCTCACGTCCACACCGTTCCTCGTCCACCCGCCTCCAGCCCCAGCAGCACTCCCCCGCTGTTGCCAAAACGACAGAGGCCATCCCAGCTGCAACACAAACACCAGCATCAGGGACCAGTCACAGTCTGGATTCATGTCCCGTCCCGTCCCCCCCCGCCCCCCCCCCCCGGTTCTCCAGCTGTCTCTGCTGCCTGTCCAGACATGACTGATGTCTCCACTCCCTCCACATACTTTCCCTCCTGAACACCTCCTCTGGTTCCTCTCAACTCTAATTCATTCACAATGAGACACCTTCCTCTAATTCATTCATTCATTAATTCATTCATAAATTAATTCATCAGTTAATTAAATACAGAGTGAACTCCAAGTTAAAGTTTGTTGTGTTGAATAATTCTCCCTCTCTGGTCCAATCAGAATGATACACTGTCCCTCCTCTAATTAATCCATTCATTTATTCACTTGTTCATCAGTTAATTAATGTCACAGTGAACTTTAACTTTAACTTTGTTCTCTTTAATAATTCCCCTCCTCTGCCTCTGGTTCACATTAAAGCTCATTTCCTGACCTGTCGTGGTCCAAGCGCTGGCCCCGGGGTCCACATGCACAACCAGGACAGGGGGACCGGGGTCCGCATACTGGTCCGGTTAGTTCCGTTAAACCGGTCCGGTGCCCCCTTACACCCGCTCACCAGACCCCCCTGCTGAGGACACATCCGGTTCTCGGACCTGAACCGAGCATCGCGTGGAGGAGCTCTTTGTCCTGGTGCAGTCGGTGCTCGGGGAGGGAGTCAGCTCCTCAGCTCCTACCTGAGAACTCTTCCTCATTCAGCGACACATCCCCCAGACATGAACAAGTTCAACAGCAACAACTCCAGTCTACGACCGTCCTTCTTAAAGGGACAGAGGTGCTCCTCTGAAGGTGCAGTTCTTAATAAAGATAAAAGCAAAGATGGACAGAGCTTCTGTCACCGTAGCAACAATGTTCCTGAGTTAAATCCAGATGAATGAATCTCTCATATCTGGTTCCTGACTCACAAACCAAGAAAGTGAGGACACCTCTGTGTTAAACATCTGAAATGAGCTGCAGATGAAAAGTTTGAATATTATAAATAAATAATAGGTGATAATCTGTCACACTGATGGAAAAACATCAAGTTTAATTTATTCTTGTGGAGATAAAGAGCAGGTGCAGTAACTACAGCCGCCACCAGAGGGCAGAGAACATCAGCTCAGCTCAAGTTCTTCCAGCTCTGTCTGTTACTGCAGGTGTTCTTCACACCGTACAGAATTCGTACAGTCTGTGAATTCTTTTGAAGAAATGTCAATTAGCAGCTGTACAGTAAAATGTACAGAACTAACTGATCATCTTCTAGTGGCTCCTGAAGTAAAACCGTGTCCCCAGACGCTGCAAGAACATTCTAAGTCAGATAGTATAATATTACCAAGTGTGTTTAATCTCTAGTAGAACTGAACCCCTTAAGAAGCTGCTGCTTCCTGTTGCTCAGACTGAGTCCATCACTGGCCCCTTAATTAAGATCCACTACCAGCCCCTCTGCTGGGGTCAGCTCCTGGTTGGGGGGTCAGCTCCTGGTTGGGTGGGTTAGCTTCTGGCTGGGGGGGTCAGCTCATGGTTGGGGGGTCAGCTCCTGGCTGGGGAGTCAGCTCCTGGTTGGGTGGGTCAGCTCCTGGTTGGGGAGTCAGCATCTGGTTGGGTGGTCAGCTCCTGGTTGGGGGGGTCAGCTCCTGGTTGGGTGGGTCAGCTCCTGGTTGGGGGGTCAGCTCCTGGCTGGGGGGTCAGCTCCTGGTTGGGTGGACCATCCCCGGTGTCAGTTTTATGTCCTTTTTTCTTGATCACTAAAATCCTACAGAAACACATTGTCAGCAGAATCTTCTTGTATTTTGGTTTTCCCCTGCTGCCCAGTCCTCAGTTTGTTGTTTATGGGGATGATGGATGAAACAGAACACAATGTGAGGAAACAGTTTTCAATAGAAGAGTAGACCCTTTCTCTGATCTTAATTGTACCCTATATAACCCATGAGTCACATGTTTGTGGGTTATGTATTATGCTTGTTTAGTCAGGAGCTGCCAACCCACAAACTTAACACATAATGACTATAAATGATCTTGAATCTTGATGCTTTGTATAATTTGATCCAGCAGATGTCGCCACAGTAATTGTATAGTGATGAGTTTTCAGAAAGTTTTCAGCTTCTCCATCTCCATCATCTATAAACCCTCACATCCACTGCACTCTGCCATAAAACACCACACAGGAGAAGTAATGGGTCATGACAAGAGAGGGAGTGATATAAATACCTTCATCCCTGCTGGTAGGTTGACCACATGGTGACTTTTTGAGACCAGAAAAAAACTGAACATTTTTCCTTAAGAGAAAATTTGATCTGATAAAGACTGAAACTAAAAGGACATGTAATGATCCAAGATGAGAAAGGACCATGAAGATGAGGATAGATGAAAGAAATCATCATCATATGTGGAAGAGTGAATGTCCTCAGTTCCCCTGAAGTCACGTGTTTTAAAGTAGAAAAGCTGCAGCAGAACAGATGCATGCGCACTCCCCCTCTGAAGACTGGTCGTCCTTTTTGTTCATGTTTTATTTCTGCTTCTTCCGGGTTAAGACGTCATGTGACAGAAACCTGGAACATGTTTCCTCCTTCATACAGTTGTAGTTTTATCATTAATGTAGAAATTAGAAATATAACTTTACGTTGTCTTCATTCATTTGGAAGCTCTCTACGTGGTGGTGAACTTTAATAGGTAGACAATGATTGACAGGTTGTAGATCATTATCAGACACACACTGAGACTCTCTGTACTTTCGTTTTGTAGTGACATATTTCTTTATGGTCTAACTACCGCCCATCCCTCCGTGGTTTTATCGCTCCACTCCCGTCACTAGATCTTCGGGGTTTTTTGAGATCGAGCGACTGAAAGAGACGAGTTGTCGTCAGCGTCAGAGACTTTGAGCTTTATTTCAAACTTCCATTAAATGTGATCTAGTCACGTTGATAGATTCAAGTCAGAACCAGATCAGTGAGGATCAACAGAAGACAACATGTCTACTGGGACATCTGTTTCACTCTGGTTGACTTTACTGAGCGTCGTCCTGTCCGTCTCTACATGTGAGTAGAAACTAAAACTATGTTCAGAAGACAACGTATCGTTTGACTGGATCTAGAACATCTGATCAACCTCATCTTCAGACAGTAGCCTGTGCTAACAGGTAGCAGAGAGTTGGGTGGGCGTAATCCAACGTCCAGGCTGCTCGGCCTCTTGTGTATCTCTTTGCCTTTCCTCCACCGTGCTGTAGACATTCAGTGTCCTTGTCTCCTTGTGGTTTTTCGCTTGTTTTTTAGATTACCTGCCGTTCTGCAGAGCTTTCTGCCCCTTTCAGCCTCATTTTCATGTTGTCCTGCTCCGAGCTCCTTCCATACAACCAACCTTTCCTGACACCACAGCTTTTGACAAACCTTTTTGTCCTTAGACATTTTGAAAGTTCACTTCCATGCAGGGAAAAACTGACATGGCGTCACAGCAATAGAGCTAAGGATGCTAAGCTAATTAAAAACTCACTGGAACCAGATCAGTCTGGTGTCACTCAGTGCGTTTACATGCACGTGACAAAAATGAATTATTGACTTAATCGGACTCTAACAGCAGAAGTTTTTTTTTTTTGGAACTTATTTTTTATTTGACACATACAAACATAGAAACTCAACAACATAGGACATGTATGTTACACAGTTACTTTTGCTCTTTAAAAGTCTTTTCCATTCCCTATCCTCTCACTGACTAGATCTTTGAACTTTTTATTCTTCTATTTAAATTACGTCATACGTTCGTATTCCAATCCACTCCACACGTTCCGTTATTCTTTACCATTATTAAATCTTAGTACGAGTCCTGTACAAGTGAAAAAAAAAAAAACAACCTTTAAAAAGTACAAGTACTTTTACAAGTAAGAGAAAAAAACACAACAATTAAAGTAAAGAAAGAAAAAGGAAAGGAAACACACTGCTATATTAATAGAATAAAAATAAAAATTAATAAAATAAAAATGGAGTTGACTAGAGTTCTGATGTTGCCTGCCCTATTAATGACCATCTCCTATCAAACACATTTGTTTCCAGCTGTAGTCTTGCTGTGATTTTCTCCATGATAAACACATTTTTACCCTGTCCCTGGATGGATGGATGGATGGATGGATGGATGGATGGATGGATGGATGGATGGATGGATGGATGGATGGATGGATGGATGGATGGATGGATGGATGGATGGATGGATGGTTTGGATGGATGGATGGATGGATTGGATGGATGATAGATAGATGATAGATAGATAGATAGAAAAGATAGATAGATAGATAGATAGATAGATGATAGATAGATAGATAGATAGAAAGATAGATAGATAGATAAAATAATAGATAGATAATAGATAGATAGATAGATGATAGATAGATAGATAACTTTATTCATTCCCCGAAGGGAAATTAGGTCGTCACAGCAGTTCGGTATTTGGGTAACAATAAAATAAAATAAGATACAAGATACATATGTGGATAAGGAGCAGTGGTATTGATGATATGATGGTAGTGTTATTGTAACTAAACAGTATGTAGTAGCAGTATATAATATAATATAATATAATATAATATAATATAATATAATAAATAATATAGCATATGATGGTAATAAAAGTATGTGCTAATAATGGCAGCAGCATCAGTATGTAATAAACATAGTATAATAATAATAATATACACAAATATATACAAATGTGTCATGTGCAAGTTGGCCATACATGATCGCAATATATAATATGTAAACATGTATTAATGGATGTACATATATATATATATATATTTTATATATATACATATATATATATATATATACACACACACAAGAGGACATAATATATAATAAATATCATATAGGTACTGTATAATATATGCATATAAGTACTTGATTATGTAAAATATACCTGAAGTGCAAATTGACAGGTAGTAACAGGTGACAGGTAGTAACAGGTGTCAGGTAGTAACAGGTGTCAGGTAGTTACAGGTGTCAGGTTGTAACAGGTGTCAGGTAGTAACAGGTGACAGGTAGTAACAGGTGACAGGTAGATCAGTGCAGGTTAAGTTCTGTGATGGTGGATCTGACAGAGGTGGATGAGTTGTAGAGTCTTATTGCAGTTGGAAGGAACGATGTCCTGTATCGTTCCTTAGAGCAGCAGGTTGAATGAGTCTGTGGCGAAGCTGCTCTTCAGCTTGTCCAGTGTTTTGTGACGGGGTGAGAGGATTGTCCATGATTCTCAGCAGCTTTGCAACATCCTGTCCTCCACCACCTCCTCCAGGAGACGAGCTTAGAGCCAACAATAGACTCTGCCTTCCTGATGAGTCTGTTCATCTGTTGGCGCCTTTGCCTTGATGCCTGCAGCCCAGGCCCACCACAGAAAAGAAGATGGTGCTCGCCACAGCAACTGATAGAACATCTGCAGCATCTTGTTGCAGACATTGAAGGACCTGAGCCTCCTCAGGAAGTAAAGCTCAGGCCCTTCTTGTAGACGTCCTCTGTGTTGGTGGACCAGTCCAGTTTAGATGGTGTCTTACATGTTGAGTATGATGTTCTTCCATTCCTGGTGTTTCTGTAGATAATCTCTGTGCTGTAGGAATTTGTAAAAGTCATGTGCTGGTTAGTTAAATTCTTTTTGAAGTTGTGTAAATGATTTCATTGTTTGTCCCTGAAACATTTGGTCAATATGTATTAGTCCTTTGTCCGTCCATTTGTTAAATCCTGAATCCATGACAGATGGTACAAAGTCTGGGTTCTTTGCTATTTTAGTAGCCCGCTTACAGATTTTCCACAGTTTCGGGTTCTTTCATACTGCGGGACCAAGTTTTCATTGTTCCCCTGATCCATTCGTTTCCATCCCGAGTCTTTTCCCAAAGTCCTCTCGTTAAAAAACGGGAGTGATTCTAAAACACATTTTGACATGCATTTTGCTCCATCTCCACCCATATCGAATTTTTTCTCTTCAGTGATCCACATAATTAAGGCTCTGAGTTGTGCGCCCCAATAGTAATTTTCTTAAGTTGGTAAATTCAACCTCCCTTCTCTTTTTTGCTGAGAAGCGTTTTGTATTAATTCTCGCTTTTTTATTTTGCCATAAGTAATTTTGACATGATTTTGTCCAGTTTTTTTTAGAAAAGCTCCAGAATCACATGGGCAACGACTGGAATAACAACAATAATCTTAGCAGGATATTCATTCTTACTGCTTCTACTCTTCCCAGCAGAGTCAATGGCAAAATCTCCCCCACCAGCCAAATCATTCTTTATCTCAATCATCAGTTAGCTTCAAATAGCTGAGCTGTAACAGGAGTGATAATTATACCCAGGTATCTAAACCCTCTTTCGGTCCATTTAAAGTGGACCTTATCTTTAAGTTCCCCTGGACAATGTCCTGAGAGCATCACAGCTGTTGATTTGGCTTCATTCGTCAAATCCCCTGATATTTCACCATATTCCTTCAAGTTGTCTAGTGAAGCTGGTATAGAAGTGGAGGGCTCACTTATATATGTTAGTAAATCGTCTGCAAATAACAACGTTTTGTGTTCTATGTCCCCCTCATGTTTTTATTTTGTCTTATGACTCTGCTAACGGTTCAATACTTGCAGCAAACAGCAGTGAACTCAGACAGTCTCCTTGCCTGACTCCTCTTTTGAGGTAGAAAAATTCTGAGCAACAGCCATTGACTCTGATCCGTGATTTGGGATTTTTCTAAATTATTTTTACCCAGTTTATAAATGTTGAATGAAACCCAAAAACCTCCAATGTTTGACACAAAAAGTTCCACTTCACGCGGTCAAACGCCTTTTGTGTGTCTAGGCTGAGCAGCATGGTAGGTCATAGATTGATCTAAGATTTAATGTTCTCCTGATATTATTAGCTCCTTGTCTCCCCGGGATGAACCCAGTTTGATCTGCTTTGATTAATTTAGTTATATGTTGTTGCATTCTCTGTGCTAGTATGCTTGTTAATATTTTTAAATCATCACAGAGCGAGCTGACAGGTCTATATCCCTCACATGAAGTCAGATCTTTGCCCTCCTTATGTAGCACAGAAATTATGTCTTCTGACCAGGTACATGGAGGGTTTCCTGTTGACAGAGCATAGTTTAAAACCCTGCACAATACTGGTGTAATCTCTTCTGCTAAACATTCATAAAATTCTCCAGGGAAGCCATCTGTACCGGGCGATTTGTTACTTTTAAGGGTTTTTATAGTGTCATTTATTTCTTGTGATGAAATTGGTTTTATCATTTCAGATGCTTCCTCTTTTGTTCATGTTGGTAACCGTAGTTTTTTGAAGAATTCTTGTGTTTTCGTCTCAGTGAGATTAGACTCTGAGTCACTGTATAAGGTTTTATAATATTCTGCAAAGGCCTCCGCTATCTCTGTTGGCTTAGTGATTAGATTGGAGTTGGGACGTCTTATTTTAGTGATTATTCTATTTGTTTGAGCTTTTCACAGTTGAAGTGCCAGTAACCAGCTTGCTCTGTTACCCATCTCACAATATCTTTGATTTGTAAAACGAAGAGCTCCTTCTGCTTCATTGTTAGGAGTTCAACTAACTCACGCCTATTTTTTTTAAACTGAGAAGAATGGAGCTGTTAGATGTTCTAACTCCAACTCTCTGATTTTGCTTTCTAGTTTTCCTTGATGTTTCAATCAAGCTTTTTTCAATCTGGATGTTATTTCTATTATTTTCCCTCTTGTGACTGCTTTTCCTCCCACAAAGTTGATGGTGAGACGTCGCCATTGTCATTTATTTGAAAATATTCCTTTAAATGTTGCTTTAGTTCTTTAATTACCTTCTCATCTGATAGGATCCACACATTGAGTCTCCAGTACCTAAGAAGGAATTCCCCTGCCCAGCTCAAGATAGTATGATGGGGCGTGGCTACTTATAGTTATAGACTCTATACAGCAATTCCTGACTTTGTGTATGTGTTGTTTTGACACAGAAAAGTCTATCCTCCGTTACTAGCATGTGGGTTAAAAAGAAGGTAAAGTCCTTTCCTTTTGGGTCATTATGTCTCCATGGATCAATAAGGCCTAAAATTCTTTCATAACATTATTAGGACTCTGGATTTTTTTGTACTTGGTCCCTTCTCGATGGCAGCCTGTCTAATTTACCATCCTGTATAGTATTAAAATCCCCCGCCATAATTATCATCCCTTGTCCATTACTGGAAACTATATTAGCTGTGTTTTTGACAAATATTTCATTCTCCTCATTTGGGGCGTAGATGTTTAATATCCAAATAGTAATTTCTCCTATTGTGCCAACACCGTGATATATCTCCCCATGTCATCTTTAATCACTTTCTCTGCAGAAAAAGGTAAAGATTTATTCATTAGTGTGACCACCCGCCTTTTCTTGCCATATGAAGCATGGAAAACTTGGTTTAGCCATTCCCTTCTCAGTTTTTTATGTCCATTCTCACTCAGGTGAGTTTCTTGTATTAGTGCAATTGCACATTGTAGTTTCTTCAACTGACTCAATATTTTCTTCCTCTTAATGGGATGATTTAAACCATGCACATCATAAGAAACAAGGTTCAGCCTATTCATGACATTTTGAGTTGTAGCCCCTCAGCTCTGTTCCTCCTATAAAAACAGGACACAGCGAAGAAACAAAGAAATAATACACATCTCCCTTTGAACTAATATACAACAACAATGAACTCCCAAAAGTCCCATCATCACAGAGATGTGGCGAAGTTTCTCTGGGGAACCTGCATCTTCTCAGGTGTAATTAAATTGCTACTAACTCAAACTGAGCTCCAATTTCACTCGTTCAACCAATTTTGACATTAATATGTATAAACAGTATTTAAATCCCACAACTAACTCTTTGATACTCTTTAAGCATTTTATTAGCCAGATATTCAGATATACTTCAGGATAGTTTTTACTTTTAGATGCAGACTACTGTCTGGTCCTTACCATTGTGAAAACCCCAGAGTTCACGCGTGAGGGCCCTTTTAGGGCTGCCTCTGTGATGCGTGGCTGTCTCCCTTCCCCTTCTGACCTGCTGCCCTGCATCCTCCCCTCTCTTAGTTTCTCCCCTCGTCCTCATCCACATGAATCCCCATGTTCTTTAGCACGGGTGCAGCCTCCATCAGCGTGGGGGAATGTCTTTGTCCCTGTTTCCACAAACAAACCTTTAGTTTTGGGAGGATATGGAGACTGTGCCTTTAGTTTCTCCTTCTCCTAGTTTCCTCTTCTTCTGTATCTCGTTTTGTGTAATCTTGGTTGAGGGAGATGGTCCGTCCCCCATGTTTTTTCTGTTTCCAGCTTGCTGTATGATGCGGTCTTTCCCCCTGGTGATCAATGAAGCGGGCGATGATGGCTCGCGGGGGCGGGGGGGGGCCGTGCTCCCCTATCGGTTTGGCATTTAGCAGCGATGCACTCTTTCGATTTTGGATGAAGTCAGTCACACATCCTATTGTGTTGTCTCTCTCTGCTCCCTCCGGGATCCCATGTATCCGCATGTTGTTGCGCGTCCACCTTGATTCCCAAATCGTCACAATTTTGAAGTTAACATGGCCTCTTGGTGAAGAAGAAAGGCGACTGATCTTTCCAGCTGCCCTGTCTTCAGTCTCCCCCAACCTTTCTTCCACGCCCACAGTTCTCTGCTCCAGCTCCTTTATATTAGTTTCTAGTCTCACCAGAGCTTTATTGTTTTCAGTCTCCACTTCTGTTTGCTCTTGTCTTAACTTGAGTAGCTCCGCCAATATTACAGAGTCCTGTTCCCCGCCGACGAGTCCCTTCTCCGGCATGGTTCCCCTCGCCGAGTCCGTCTCCTCAATGTTCGCGTTTTCTTTTTAGACCTTGTCTCCATCTATTTGTTTTTTGTTTTTTTTTGTTGTTGACTTTCATTGACAAGTATCCTTGAGTTTGGGCCGCTTTCCGTTGTTAATGATGTTTAAAAGAGCCAGTTTTAATTGGTTTCTTCGAGAGCTAACTTTTTATGCTGTCTTCTCCAACATGGCGCCACCGGAAGTCCTAACAGGAGAACTTATGTGCATGTGAACACGTTACTCCAATTAAAATTGGAGTTCTCATTGTCCAATTGAGACACTCAGATAAGCCAGCAACTGCAGTTACCGACTGGACTAGCGACTGGAATTCGATTTTCTCCAGCATGTAGACGGTAACCGCAGTTTGCAATCAGATAATGTGTGTGTTCATGCTCCACAACCACTGAGCTGGCGTCTGACCCCGGAACAAAAACATCCAGAAGAACATCCAGAAGAAGGTAAACAGAGCCGGTAGAAGAACCTTTCTTGCGCTGCATGTAAACTGGGACAAGGACTGTAGTCAGAAAGTTTGAGCTTAGCTCCATTAAGCTCTGCATGTAAAGTGTGTGTGTGTTGAGGTGTTGCTGGGTTTTCGTTTAGTTTCCATTCAGAGTGAGACTGCTGCACCTCACACAAACTGGATGAACAGGTATGAAAGTATGAGGAAACTGAACGCCTTCCTCTTTCCTCAGAACTGACAGTAGAGACACACCTCACCAACACCTGCCTGAAACTGTCAGAGTAAAGCTGACACTGTAGAAGTAACATGTCTGTAGAGAAGTGTTGTCAGAGAGTCAGTAGATGATCAGCTGCTGGGACCATTAGTTTGACAGGAAGATGAAGACGGTGGTGTTTGTGATCCTCGTTCATGGTGAAATATCTTCTTCCTGGATCTGATCATCACTCCAGTCTCAAATCATTTCTCTCATGTCTGTGTCTTCAAAGAAAGTCAGTGATGACCTGCTTAAACTTTCATTAGTTATTAGTTTGTCTGTGAATTTGTTTATGGTGAAAAAATACCATAATTTGATGTATTCTGTGATGTTATAGGTTTAAGCAACTAATGCAAACACAAGGAGGTAACTTCAAATATTCATAAATATATAGGACGAGATGTTACAATCCCTTGTGCCGTGATCTGTGGAAAAACTCCTTTAGAAGCCGGGTCCAACTGGACAACCAACCAGCAGACCAGCGGTCAGCTACTATCTAACCTAGTCAGCAGCAGTAGGTCATAGAGATGATGGGAATGCGACTACACTCCAACCAGACATCTCTTCCAACCACTGCTGTGTCGTCTGCAAATAATGTGACAGCCAGGGGATCTGGCTGAGCAGTCATACGTGAAACAGTGAACAGAAGAGGGCTCAGCACACAGCTGTGGGGGGGAGCCAGTGCTAAGGGTGATGGAAGAGGAGGAAAATGTTGTTGATCCTCACAGTCTGCAGCCTGGTTGACAGGAAGTCCATGACCCAGTTGCACAGGGAGGAGTTTAGTCCAAGTAAATTAAGTTTATGAACCAGGGTCTGTGCAATTATTGTGTTGAAAGCAGATGTGAAGCCCAGAAAAGCAATGTCGTTCTGTACCAACCCTGGACCAACCCTTACTACTGACTGGTCAGAAAAAAATCGTCATGATGCAGCGCCAGGTGCAAAGCAGGATGTTTTGACTAGATGAGATGAACGTTTTTGACTAGTAGTAAACTGATCACTTTTAACTTTCTGCTCTCGTGTCCCGGTAAAAATTATAATGACTGGAGTTGTACAGGACCTTTCAGAATGACAAGGTTTTCCAACTCCTGCCCGTAAACTGTCTTCTCCCCAACAAGGACAGAAAAGCCCTCACCTCCGGGTTGGTCCAGAACGCCATTACTTTTCCAGTAAAAACCCGGAAGCCCAATCAGTTAGTCATTTAGGTTTTTAGGTGGGACTTCTAGCAAGACAGACTGTTAACCTTTGTGTTCTGTAATCATTAACTAAACACTATGACAGCGTTTTTATTGGTAATGAAGACCCAAAAGTGGCTGGATATTAGTAGAGACATGTCCCTAACGTCTCTACGTCCCTGTCCCACTCCGAGTCCATTCCTTATTCTTCTTCTTCTTTGTGTTTTCTGGTGGACACGTTCGTTTCCATGGTTTCTAGCTGGTTGCACTGCAGACTGTAGCGTCCTGGACCACTGATGTCCCGACACGTCATTACGCAACATTACAGCAGTGTTCATGGGAAATATAAAGGGAGGGGACAAATGACCGAGAACAGTAGAACAACTCTGACTGATATGATTGGCTCATGTATCACCGGCCAAACTGGGCCAGTAATTTCTATTAACACTCGCCCAAAACAAATTTTAAGCAGCATTTTGGGTTTAAAACATCATTGGACAAAACAATTACAATGTTTAAAATGTATTTTATAATGAAACTGTCAGTTGGTGAGTTCAGGAGGTGAAAATGTTGTTTCATCTCTTCATGGGGGGATGTTGACGACTAGTTTCCTCGACCAGATGCCACATTACTGAGAACCAGAAACAGAGACATATTAAAGGATAATAACAGCTGATTTCTGTTTGTCTTTGTGTGTCCTCTCAGTTTCCCAGCATGCCCTGGGAGGTGTGGTGAGGTGAAAAGAGGGGGCGGAGTCTGTCCTGATACCCTGTCAGTATTTAGGTTTTTTAAACCCGTGGACAACCCCACATTTATTTGGACCCGGAACGATCTCAGTCCCAAATTAATCCCCAAACGAGGAGAAACAGAAAGAATTTAAAGTCAGAACCAGGATTACAGGGGGAGGACATCGATGACGCCTGATGCTCTGGACACTAGAGACTTCAGCCTCACTCTGAGAAAACCCCACCTCTCTGACAGCGGCAACTACACCTGCTCCATCAGTGATGGAAGAGAAGACCGGAGAGTGACAGATGTACATCTACAGGTCAAAGGTCAGAAACAAACCTCGACATGTGGTTTCACAGGAAAACAAAGACTCAAGGCCAAACAGTTTCTGGTCTGTAGAAAATCAAAGTGTTGATCAGGAGCTGTTTTATTGTTGGAGTCACAGACACATCTCTGATCTCATCCAACAAGCAGGACTTCATTCTGGTCCTCAAGAGGAAGTCTCAAGGACACAAACACACACACCAGTCCTCAGTGTGTCTCTGGGGTTACGTTGAATAGAAATGTGTATTTGTGATGGAGGGTTCTGGTTCAGTCTCGTCACATAGACAGTCACCCATGAGCTGAAGAACAATCTGCAAATATTTACCAAAGTCCATCAGGAACTGGACCATGAATTAAAGATGTGAAGCTGCTTCAGTTCCTCCATGTGAGAGTTATTATTAAACCAGCTGATTCATGATTCTGTCTCTTGTGTCCTCAGTTTCCAATCATACCCTGGCTGTGGAGGTGCTGGAGGGGGCGGAGTCAGTCCTGTTGCCCTGTCAAGACTCTTCTATTCCTCAGTTCCCACGGTGGAGTGGATCCGCTACGACCTCAGTCCTTCAACCGTCCACCAGCGTCAGACGTCAGGTGATCAACTGAAAAACCAAAACCATCTTTACAGCGACCGAACCTCCATGAAGACGGACGCTCTGAGCAGCGGAGACTTCAGCCTGAATCTGAGGAAACCCCGTCTCTCTGACAACGCAACCTACAAACTGCTCCATCAGAGCGTTTGGAAACGAACGGAGACTGGCAGCCCTACAGCTGCTGGTCAAAGGGCGGCAACAAACCAGTTACTGTATGATCGCACCCCAGCTGACATTTGTAGGGTTTCCTTCTCTAAGGCTTTGGTCCAACTCAAGTCCTTCAGTCTCTGTCTCACACTGTCCACACAGCTCCAAGTTTAATAAGAGGTTGAGTCCTTTATTATTTTTATTTGCTGTCAGTGATCGTCTGATCCATTCACCAAACAGCAATGACAACTGTTAATAGATTAAACCTTCTGTAATCAGTGATGAAACTACCAGAATACGTCAGGATGTTGCTAATTCAGACAATATCACGTAGATCAGTGAAACCAGTCCCTCTCTAGTTTTACGTTAGAATTAAATGTCACACAGTAGCAGTGGAAACAAGGTAATAACACCAGAGAAACTAAATGATTAAAATCATGAAGATACAGGTCAGAGGTCAGAGGTCATGATGTTCTTTATGTTTCTCCACAGAACCACCTCCAGTCTGGCCTAAAGTTCTTGGGGTTCTCCTGTTTCTCCTGGTAGTTGTTCTTGGTGTCGTTGGGGGTCTTTTGTTTCATTGTCGACACTACTAGTCAGGTGAGTCTCTACTACTACACTACCCATAATGCTGATGGTAACATCTGTCCTTGTTCAGATTCAAACAGCTGCTACAGAGAGATGAAGAGAAAGTTCCAGGTTTAGTTCCAGAATCAGAAACTCTTCATCAAACCAGGAGCTTTGACAAGTTACCAAGGAACGAGTCAGGAACACATCAGAAACAAACACTGACACAATCCAGTTCTAATCAGAAGCTCCTGACGTCCTCAATCAGGACCTGAGCTGGATTTGAGAAGCTCTGAGCTCATGAGTCCAGGTCTCTCCCAGTCCCAGTAGAACCAGAGCAGAGGGTTAGGGTTCTTCTCATCCATTCATCTGGTTGGGGTTTCCCCATTAGTTTCCGACTTCTTCTTTGGTAACTGAAGAAGAAAACTGGTGTACAGTCTCAAACTAGTTTGAGAGAGACGTCAGGTGAGCTCAGGTCACCTGGTTGATCCACGTCCTCCAACAAACTGGACACTGAGAGTCCTCCACCTACATGAGACACAGACACAAGGATGGACAGAGACGTCCTGTTACCATCAGAGCTGCTGCTGCTGCTGCTGTCTCTACAGCTGATGGTGTGATGTGTTGTCCTCTCAGTCCTCCAGGTGGAGGTGGATTCAGGGGCGGAGTCTGTCCAGCTGTCCTTCAGAACCACAGAGCTGCCTGGAGACACTAGAGTGGAGTGGACGGATGGAGACTGGAGGAAGGTCCATGTGTATGAGAACGGTTCTGACCGTCATGAAGAACAGAACCAGATTTATAGAAACAGAACGAAGATGAAGAAAAATCTGAAAACTGGAGACCTCAGTCTGACCCTGAAATACCCCACAAATGGAGACACCAACACCTACACCTGTAGAGTCTACGACAAGGAGGAAAGATACTGAGAGGGAAACAAGTGATACTCAGAGTGAAAGGTTTCTATCTTTCTTTCTTTCTTTCTATGTTCAATTCTCTTTCTCTCTGTCTTCTGTCTTTCTTTTTTAATTATTTTTTTCTCTCCGTCTTCTTTCTTTCTATCTTTTTTTCTGTCTTTAACTCTTTCTTACCTTCTTTCTTTCTCTCTGTCTTCTTTCTTTCTTTCATTCATTCTTTCTTTCCTCTTTCTTTCTCTCCATCTCTTTCTTTCTTTAATTCTTTCTTTCTCTCCGTCTTCTTTCTTTTCTTTCTTTAATCCTTTCTTTCTCTCCATCTTTGTTCTTACTTTCTTTTTTCTTTCTTTCATTCTTTCTTTCCTTCTGTCTTTCTCTCCGTCCTCTTTCTTCCTGTCTTCTTTCTTTCTTTCTTTCTTTCTTTCTTCCTTTCTATGTTCAATTCTTTCTTTCTTTTTTCTTTCTTTCATTCTTTCTTTCCTTCTTTCTTTCTGTCCGTCTTCTTTCTTTCTTTATTTTTTTCTTTCTTTCATTCTTTTTTTCCTTCTTTCTTTCTCTCCGTCTTCTTTCTTTCTTTTTTTTTCTTTCTTTCCTTCTTTCTTTCTTTCTTTCTTTCTTTCTTTCTTTCTTTCTTTCTTTCTTGCTGCTGTCTCTACAGCTGATGGTGTGATGTGTTGTCCTCTCAGTCCTCCAGGTGGAGGTGGATCCTGGGGGGGAGTCTGTCCAGCTGTCCTTCAGAACCACAGAGCTGCCTGGAGACACTAGAGTGGTGTGGTGGGACAGAGACAACAGGAAGGTCCATGTGTATCAGAACGGTTCTGACCGTCCTGAAGAACAGAACCAAAAATTTATAGAAACAGAACGAAGATGAATGAAGACCTGCTGGAAACTGGAGACCTCAGTCTGACCCTGAAATACCCCACAAATGGAGACACCAACATCTACATCTGTATAGTCTACGACAAGGAGGGAAAGACAGACAGAATCCAGGTCCAGGATGTAACGTCTCCTCTTATGGCTGAAGAGTCAGTTTGATCAGGTTGTTGATCTTTGATCATTGATCAGTGAAGGATCTGATGGACGATGGATGAAGAGAGGAGGACGCTCTGTCAACTCCTGGTCCTGGTCTGAAGACCCCTTAAGGGTCAGCGTTGACCAAATTTGTCCTCGTTGCTCCTAGACTATAGATGTTTGTCCGGATCAGCTGAACACTGAGGACAGATTTAAATGAGTCTTTCAAAACAAAAAATTTAAGCAGATGAAGAGACAGAAGAAATGCAGCCTCCAGAGGAAGTGGGAGAGGTTTACTGCTGGAATTACAGGGTTAACCAGGAAACCACACACATCCTTTACTCGGTTTGGAGACCAAACATAGAGTCAAAAGAGAACGAGTCCTGGACCTCGTCAGAAACTGAGACAAACTCCACTGAAGGATGGAAGCTGTTCATCAAATCAACTTTAACAGACGTTGCACTGACTTCATCTCTTGTTGAACGGTTTTTTGGTGTCAGTCATCGTCTCTGACTCTAGTTGTTCTGTTGTGTCCTGCTCTGTTGGTTCTCGTTGGACCTCAGTCCCGCAGAAACAGATCAGTCTGAGAGATCACTCTGATTGGATGAATGAGCTCAGAGAACCAGAACCAGAACCATGATGATCTAAAAGGAATGAAGACCCAAATGATCAGCTGATTCAGGAGAGGACAGCTCTGTAAACCCCAACATGTAGCTTTCCCAGTCAGGGATCTACAGTGCGACAGTTTTCATCACATTTGCTGCTGAAAGTTGTTTAAGTGAAGAGAAACATGTATCTATTTGCACAAGTGTGAAGGAGATTGCTGGTACTTTTTTAAAAAGTAGAGGAACGTAATGGACTCAAAGGGCAGTTGGAAAATCTGTTTAGTTGCTGCACTTGTGTTTTCTTGTTGTTGTCGTTTTAGACTATTCTCATCAGCTACTGAGGCCAAACTGTGATGAACTGTCCCTACGCATCTTTTTCTAGACCATCAGTTTGGACTGAACCAGCTGATATTCATTTACTCCGACCAGGGGCAGGAAAGCTTCCTGATTGTCATGGTTCTGTGTCTGTCTGTTATGTTGTGATCATGTTTTCTCGTGGTGTCATTGTCGTCATTAGTTTCACCTGTGTCTTGTCGTCCCTCAGCCCTCCTGTGTATTTATAGCCCTGTCTTCCCTTTGTTCCTCGTCTCGTCACTTTTCTTATCTCCATGCCATGTCCTTGTCCTTTCTCCCTTTTCCTTGAGTTTCCCCTTTGTTTTCGTGAAATACTCCTTTTTCCTCAGATTTCCTGCCTTCTCATCAATTGTCCTGCATGGGTGTCCTCAACTCTACTGATCCTGACACTGAGCACTGATAGATTTCAGCTGGTGTCTTGGCTTTCCATGCCTTTTCCCACCTCCTTTTCTGTGTGTCAATACTTTTTCTCTGCTATTTTACATTATTACACATAAGTTAATTTCTGAACTTATTTGTTCTGGTTTCTTTCTATGAATGGATCACTGGGTGATCCATTCACATGGTGAACATTTCATGTCAATAGCACCTTTAGAAACATGTTTCCTATGAAACATTGTGATGTGTTCAATACTTATTTTACCTGCTGTGTAGTGGAAGGTCCCTGTCCTAGAAACACAGCAGCTAATGAATGCAGTCAATGACCAGTGTTGTTCAAGGAGCAACTTTTGACCAAATGTCTGTTTTTTTTTTTCAGTCCTGAAATCGTAAATAAAAAATAGTTTGGTTTAAAGGAATTGTCCTTTATTAGATTAATTAATTATTAATTAATTAATTAATTTACAATTATTTTAGGCTACACTATGCACAACACAGGCAAATGCCCACATCACCACAGGTGGGACAGTATACAGTCAGCAATTAATTTCTAACGTGTCAAAAGACAAAGAAAAAGAGAGAACATCCCATCCGACCTGTCGCTGGACGTCCCACAATCCTCTCCGCTCAATGCGCTCTCCTCTCCTGAACCTTCCTGCAGTAAACCAGCTGATGCCGGGGTTCCCGCCTGTTGCTGCGGCTGTTGGTGTTGGTGTTGGTCCTCCTGGCTGACTGCTAGCGCTGTAGCTGTAGCGGCGCTAGCCTCCTGCTCCAGCTGCTAACACGTGCCAGCTAGCTTAGCTAACTGTTGGTGAACCCAGCTAGCTGTTGGTGAACCCTGCTAGCTGTTGGTGAACCCAGCTAGCTGTTGGTGAACCCACCCAGCTGCTGCGGCGCTAGCCTCCTGCTGCCGCTTGTGGAGGCTTTTCCAACTTGTTTAAAAGTGTCATCAAACCTCCCCTTTTTGTGAAAAAAGTCAGTAACTCCCAACTGTCTTTTTGACACGTTTGCGTTGAAATTGTAACCGTTTTTGCTCTCCGCTTGCTCCTCAGATGCGCCGAATTTCAAAAGTTTTTTTTTCTGTGTCAGGGGCGTGGCTTGTTGGCCGAGCTTTTCAGATCCTCAACAAAACTCCGACTCTTTCAAATGATGTTAAATCTTAAAATTCTTGGGATTTGTTCTGTAAATTAATAAATGCATATTATTATTTTATTTTACCAGATCTGCCCAAATAAGTACCAGAACACAAGGAGACCAAAATTAAGAGGTTCCAGATCTTGTTCCAGCGGGATCAAATGAACCCCTGGTTCTATGTGTAGTTCTACCACTAGATTTTGTGTGTACACACGGTCAGAGTTGTGCGTAAATTTACACACTTTTTTAAGCACAAGTACAAATTGATAAATGCCAAACTTTGCATCAGAATGTGCTTACGCTCTCTTTAGGCACAGATCTGTGCGTAGAAAAAGTTCTAAATTCTGACGTAGGAATGAAATTTAGAACGTGTAAAGTACTAAAAAATCCAGATTTATCAAACGTGTGGACACTAATAAGTAATCGGTGATGATAAATCCCACCTGTTCTTAACTACCAGGCTCCTCCGTGGTTCAGGTCATTTGCATTCAGAAACGCCCCGAATTGACCATATATGGTAACGACAATCCCTTTAAGAATGCGTGAAGGGATTTTATTTCTTTTATACCTTCACCGAAATCATGGTGAAGACAGCCAGTCCTACGTGTGCGCTCCAATCTGGAAGCAGTGGAGGAGCTGGGGGAGTTTGGGGTTAAATCACTGTTTCAAAATCAACAAGACCCCACCTAATCCATAAATGAAATAAAGGATCATCTGACCAACCCTCGCAAACACTTTACTGTAAATAAACGAGTCACTCCAAAGGGGATTGGAAAGTTTAACAGGGCTGACCTAAACTCTCCGTATGATCCTTTCCCCTAGTCTGAATAAGTTTTTGAGGTTTACCCCTGAAGTTGTTTTTTACAGGGAACGTTTAATAGAGACGTAGCTGCATCTCACGTCATTTGTGTATTTAAATTAAATCGTTTCCCGTTCATGTAACTGAATTCATTGTGTAGTTTTATTGAGATGTTAGTCAATCTATGGCTCCAAATGATGTTTGGGAATCCGGCAATGGCCTGAAACCCTGGTTTAATTTGGGCTTGTTGGTGACGTCTGGATGGGAACTGGATGTAAACTGAGGCCAGAGAAATAATTTGGCCAGGATGGTTCTATTTAGTGTCGGCAGTGAAATGCATCTGTCTCCAAACTCTGGCTGAAATGTTGCGGTGGCCAAACATCTCAGGGTGGACAGGAGATGAGCACTGAGCTGGTTTTTGATTTAAAACAAGAGTTTTAAATAGGTCATAAATCCATCAGCATGTTTTTGGGGAAGCGGTGATGAACAGATCAGATTCATTAATGCTCTTCTCAAAATCCTCCATTAACACAAGATAAGCAACAGTACTGTACTTCAACTTTTCTTTTCAGGTTGTCTTTTATAGCTTGTCCAGGGAAAACCTTTGGAGGACCCCCTCACGATCCTTATGCCAGTTAAACATATGTTTAGCACCATTTGTTTTAAATTTGTGTTTGTTTTAAACTTTTCAAACTAAATACTAACCTAAAAGACTTCTTTCATACAAATGAACATCATTTCATTTCATCCAAACCACATTTTGTTTTCACATTTATCTTTTTCAAGTTATAGATCTTGAAGCTTTGAGAAAATGAACAGTATCAAAAGCGTCTCAGTCCAAATGAATCAGTTCATTTCATCCAAACCGAGCATCGCATGGAGGAGCTCTTTGTCCTGGTGCAGTCGGTGCTCGGTGGGAGGGAGTCAGCTCCTCAGCTCCTACCTGAGAACTCTGTCCTCAGTTCAGCGACACATCCTCAGACATGAACAAGCTCAACAACAACAACTCCAGTCTACGACCGTCCTTCTTAAAGGGACAGAGCTGCTCCTCTGAAGGTGCAGAGCTTAATAAAAATAAAAGCAAAGATGGACAGAGCTTCTGTCACCGTTGCAACAATGTTCTTGAGTTAAATCCAGAGGAATGAATCTCTCATATCTGGTTCCTGGTCTCATATCTGGTTCTGGTCTCATGTCTGGTTCCTGGTCTCATATCTAGTTCTGGTCTCATATCTGGTTCCTGGTCTCATATCTGGTTCCTGGTCCTTAAACTAATGTAAACATGTATTTGTCACATTAGAACATCGTCAATATCATCACATTAGAAACATTAGGACACTTGTTCTTCTTCATGGTTCCTAATAAACCAGTTCAGAGGGGGACCTTGTAGACCACATTAGACCCTGATTAGACCTGACAGTGTTTCCTTGATCTTCTCTGATTGGCTCAATGAAAACCACATTACACTAAACCTCACTGAGAGGAACCACGTTACCACGTTACCTCATATGGTTCCTGGTCCATGGAAGGTTATTATGACTTCTATATATTTATATTTATTATATGGAGGTAGAATCACTTTAACAAACCAAGAAAGTCAGGACACAGAGAGACACTGTGTTAAACATCTGAAATGAGCTGCAGATGAAAAGATGAAACAACATTTAATCTTACACTGAATCTGACAGATTGTCTCTTCCATCTAATTCACACAATACATAAATAAATAAATAGTAATTAGTGATAATCTGTCACACTGATGGAAAAACATCAATATTTAATTTATTCTAGTGGAGATAAAGAGCAGGATGCAGTAACTACAGCCGCCAGAGGGCAGAGAACATCACTCAGCTCCATCTATTACAGTAATATCTCTCCTCTCCTCTCCTCTCCTCTCCTCTCTCAGGAATTAGATTACCAGGAATACAAGAATAAACTCATTAAATTAATAAATACATACATAAATAAATGAATAGTACATGTGGCTCTACACAAAGTCTCTACACCAAGTTTGAAATAAAAAAAAATAGTTAAATCTAAAAACTGAACTGATTAAAATTTATTTTTTTCAGATTTTTCTGCATAAATCTGTTAAACCACTTCAGCACTTTACAAAACTACAATAAAAGATAGAGTTTCAACAGACCAGATGAAGAGTTACTTTAGACCAGATGAAGAGCTTCTTCAGAATGAAAACCCAACGTTTTCCTCCTGACCTCTCCTCTGGACTTTAAAAAGGTTGCAGGCTGGTTTTTGTAAAGCGTCTTGAGACTATTTGTATTGTTATTGGCGCTATGGAAATAAAACTGAACTGAACTGAGTTTAATTGGTGTCCTACTAACGCTTAGACCACCCCCCTATGTGCAGGTCTGGAGATGGCGTGGGTCGTCCGTCCTCCAGAGTCGGTGAAGAGCGGGGAGGTGTTCACGGGTCAGGACTCCTTCTACCAGTGGGCCATCCAGAACCACATCTTCACTCACAGGTTGGAGCTAAGGCTAATGGGGCAGGCTAGCGACACACTGGACCAGGTCTAGGCTGGTCTGATCTGAGCTGATCTAGTCTGGTCTGGTCTGAACTGGTTTCTCTGTGTGTCCAGCTCCATCCCGGGTGCTGAAGCAGCTCGGAGGTTCTGGGAGGACCAGGACTGTCCCATCAGCTGGAAAGACGCCAACGGGGAGAACTGCTGCATCCATCACGCCAACATCCACTCCTGTCCCCTGGGCTACATGGTCCACACCAGTCCTGGTCTAAAATAATCCACAACAACCACACCGACCATAACAACTCACCACGGCCTCCTTTTCTTCCAGACCACCGAGAGCATCTGTGGTCCCTGGATCCCGGACGACGGGAAGATCTTCACCCACACCATCTCCACCTCGGGCAAGATGAGCCAGACCAACTGGACGGCCAAGGTAGAGAAGAGGGGGACACTTCTTTCTTCTTCTGTCTCTTTTTATTGTCAACACCAACAAATGAAACCTAAATAAATAGTGTATTTAAAATCAAAGCTCCATAAAGAATACAAGACATCTGAAGTATATTGAGGTAGTGGCCTCATTTACTATATAGCCGAGCTAATACAACTGGTCTCACATTTGTGCTCACTGTGACAAAGCGGTAGCTCCTATAAGAACACCATGCAGACCGTGGGCGTCATAAGACCTTCCTGAAGACTTTACATTTACAAATGTTTTTTATTTTATCTTTCTAGATAAATATTTGAGACAAGGCAAGTTTTAAAACAGGGGCCCTTTTGCTTCTCTCAGATAATCTTGCATAAAGTCAATGGAGAACAGAGAGGGGCTGAATTCCTCAGGGACTCGCAGTTTAAATTCTGTAAAGTCTCCACTGCTTTGACGAACACATTGTGAGAGACACAACGAGTTTTTCTCAACTGTTGGGAAAATCTTGTATGTAGAGTGTAAATTGTGGACGGGAACACGCTGGAAAGAGAAAAGTTTCAGACAATTTCAGACAAACCCTTTTCACTCAAGTGAAGAAAAGTTCATCAACTCTAGAACAACCATTCTGTGCAATACACACCCATTAAAACTCTAAATTTCTCCAAAAGTTATTATGGTAATTGAACATGATTGATCAAAAACTATGAGACCTATCTAAACGAGGATTAACACCTCAGTTTAAAGTTTAAATGACGTCTCTGGGTGAAAGTATGCCTGAAAAGTAGACCTTTGAAAAACTCCATAGATTATTCTTTTTTGCTCTTCTTCTCTTTTCCTGTACCATTTATTTCAATGGAAACATTTTGGCAGTTTTTCACAGAAAACTTTTCATGTCCCCTGATTAGAGGCACTGTCCCTACAGCTATGTCACAGATGTAAAAGACCAGTGTCTTTGTGCGTTGCCCTGTGGCCTTAATAAAAAAGAAGAAGAAGAAACACGCAGTGTAACAATAGTGACTCAGGGCTTTGCTTCATGGCCCTGATAAAGGAACCAAAGCAGAATCCCTGAATCCAGACTTTCCTCGTCCCCCTGTCTCCAGGTGGTTCTGGTCCACGCTGGTCTGACCTCTCTCATCGCCCACATACGAGCGGGTCACATGCAGGTGGCCCTGGAGGCAAAGAGCACGGTGCTGCCAGCCGTGGGTATGTAGGAGTCCTCCTCCACTTCCTCCCCTCTTCCTCCCCTTCCTCCGCTTCCTCCTGCTCCTCCTCCAGAATAACCAGGTGTCTTAGATGGAGGTGGAGCTACCAGAGTCCTTAAAGGTCCAGTTTAGCAACGTCTAAACCTTTAACTCTTCTTCTTCTTCTCTCATTTGTGGTGATGGGGTCTGTGAGGGGGCGGAGCTTTGTTTCCACGTGTCCAGCTGACTGTGTCCAGTGATCATCGACTTCTCGTTCCATTAAACAAGGTACTGGACCTAAACTAGAAACCTGGTCCCCTGAGACCTGGTAGGACTCCATGTCTCAAATGTTTGTGTGTCTGTGTGTGTAGACCAGGAGGCCCGTGTGACCATGGGGGAGCACATGAGTGTCCCCGGGGGAACCCGTGACAGTAACACAAGTTGTGTGACAGCTCTCAGCT
Source organism: Mugil cephalus (assembly GCF_022458985.1). NCBI lineage: Eukaryota > Metazoa > Chordata > Actinopteri > Mugiliformes > Mugilidae > Mugil > Mugil cephalus. The sequence goes on from NC_061770.1 coordinate 27,923,213, forward strand.
CCTGGACGGGACAACCGGGGTCCAGGAGGACCCCCTTCACCTGCCCAGCATCTAGTGAGTGTCCACTTAGAGGCCTGTCCCAGTTAGAGACATGTCCATTTTGACCCTGTCCCCTTTAGAAAGCTGTCCTCTCTGGTTGATGGGCAGTCCTCTAAAACCATAGTGACGGGAAGACTGTGTCCATCAAGATGATCCAGACCAAGACCTTCTCCCTGTCCAAGACCATTAGACAGGAGGTCAAACAAGTCAGGTGAGACAGACCAGCACAGGTTTGTCCTGGAGTAGAGACCAGACCTGGGGGGCAAAAATGTAAACCATCTAGACTCTTTATTTATTCATTAGGGCAATAAGCCACAATTGTTATACTGTGTGTTTCTTATTATTATTTTTCCTCTTCCTCCATTTTTTTATCCCTTAAAAGAGTTGTATATCAGACGTGTGGTTTGATTGGGACGCTGTGCTATTACTTTTCTCTACAAAACACCAATGTTTTGTGACATAAGTTGCGAAAACTGCAAATGATTTTGTATTGAAAAAAAATGGGACGGGCGACAAAAAAAAAAATGTGAAAAAGAAAAAATTAGTGTAGCATCTTATGCTCAGGCATACTTTCACCTAGAAAACTTCATTTAAACTTGAAAATGAGTCTTGTGTATTGGTGTTTTAATCCACATTTCGATAGGTCTTATGGATAAATTTTATGATTATAATGGGTGTTTATTGCACGAAATGTTCGTGCTAGAGTGCGCAACCTCATCAGTTAGAGTGGAGAAAGGTGTCTGAAATTGTCTGAAACTTTTGTTTCCACGCTCCTCCCAGCCAGAATTTATACTATGCACACATGAGTTTTTCCACAGTTGGAGAAAAAAACCCTGTCTGAACGCTGTCTCTTTTTCATTTATGTTACAACAACACACACAAACACAGACATGCTCTCTAACACACTTACAGATCACGTCATAAGGACTTAATGAAGATTTAGATATGTTACTTTTCTTTCTAGAGTAAATATTATGGAGACACGTGCGAGTTTAAAACATGGGTCCCTTCTGCTTCTCTCAGGAAATCTTTGCATAAGAGTCAATGGAGAGCAGAAAAAGACGTGACTGTGAACAGAGGCTCACAGTTTAAATTCTGTACATCTCACTGCTTTGATGAGCACATTGTGGGAGACAGAACAAGTTTGTCTGCAACTGTGGAAAAAAATCATGTGTGTAAAGTGGAAATTGCACCTGGGAGGAGCGTGGAAAGAGAAAAGTTTCAGACAATTTCCCCCACTCTAACTGATTATTATAATATTACTTGTTATTATAATCTCAATGTCTCCAAGAATGATCATGGACATTGAACAGGGATGATCTAAAACTATAAAAATGATCAAAACGTGGATTAATACACCAATGCACAGGACTTGTGTCTAAAATTTTAAAGTTTAAAAAGTCCAGAGTGAAAAATATGCAGGAGCAGAAGATGTTTGCAAGAACTTTTTTTGCTCCTTTTTTTGTTTTTTTGCCCGTCCCATCCATTTCAATGCAAACTTTTTCAGGAAAAATAATAAGAAACTCACAGTATAACAATAGTGACACAGGGTTTCATACCTGTAGGAGCCAGTGCCTTGGTGTGATCAATCTCATCATATCTGATTCGTCAGCTCTCAGTACAGGGATCATCTATTTCCAGCATGGCTCTTTCCAGTATGGTATGATGGTAGAGACTCATGATTAAAATACTGAAGGGCTAACTTTATCAAATTTTGAGCTGGAAAAACGAACAAAACTGTTTTCTGACACAAATCAGATCAGTACAGATTAAACATTGTAATTTTGGTTACAAGTATACATTTCATAGTTTGGAGTTCTAGTCAGAGAGAGATCTTGCAGTTCTTAATTTATTTACGATCTTTATCTGCCACAGGTGGTCCAGGTGTGGAGACGTCTGGTTGTTCTTGTCTGTGGTGCCTGTTGGTGGATTACAGGTAAATGGGAGAAAAGTTTTAAATCCTTGTTCGTTGGCACTGGAATGTGCTTATAGCTTGTTTCATGATCTCAGAAATCTGCCGAGGAAACAACAACAGTCCTGTCCATTATGGACTGTCCGGCGAAGTGACCCCTCCTGGGTCATGGGAGATGTTACGTCCCGGCTCGAGAGGCGCAACATAAAAGTGGAGACACATGATGGAGTTTCAAAAAGTATTTATTTTACAAGAAGGGACAGAAAAACAGGTGAGCCATGGTGAGCTTCTGCAGTGGAAAAGTCATCACCTGGGCCTCTTCAACAGGGGCCCTTTTAGTCAGTCTTCTCAGGTGTCGCTGATTAAGGTGATTAGGCACAGGCCAAACACACCTGTATAGCCAGTGAAAATGCAGAGGGCGTAACACCTCCACCCTCAAAAGGGATCCTCCAGGAGCCCTGAAAATAAACAAAAGCTCCTCTGCAATCATGCCCCATGGTTCAAGAAAAGCAAATATCGATGCTCTTACAATCACAAATTCGACGCCAGATACGAAGACACACTATGACTTATAACATATCGCACAGTCACAAACCAAATGATTACTTAAACCAAGTTACTAACTTAAACTAAGATTAGCAACACGTAATCTTAACACAGTGAACTGTCCTCACCACGGCCTAATGGTCGCACACGCAATTTACAAATACAAAAAAATTGAAATGACCCAACACGACAAATGTGGCACCTCACCAAACAAAGTTACTGCCTTCACCCAGCTAGTAACATCACAACAGCAGCCACCAAAATTGGGCTGACGTCAACACTAAAAAGTCACAAACACAGAACAAAGCACCTGCATTTGCTGATGTTCACACAGTGGGCATGTTTTACACAAAACTGCTCCTTTTAGCTCACCGAAAATATCCAATCTTGATAAGAACATAGTAAAACCAAGACCAGTGAATTCTACCACAGGCCACCGCAACATTAGAGGTCGTTGCTCATGGATTGACTTCCCAGAACTTATCTGGTTTCCTCTCTACCTCAGACTTAACTTCTACCCAACTAGTCAGTCCACAAGTTCACGTGTCAACATGAGCAACAACCGACCTCTCAGAAAAACATGACAGCCACACCAATTAAAGCTTCAGGTAATCTCTATTCTCACCCCAAGAAAAAACTCCAGCATACGGTCTCCACAAAAAAAAAGTCCAAAAATGATCCCGGGATGAGCCCCATTTATGTTACGTCCCCGGCTCGAGAGGCGCAACATAAAAGTGGAGACCCCATGATGGAGTTTCAAAAAGTATTTATTTACAAGAAGGGGACAGAAAAACAGGTTAGCCATGGTGAGCTTCTGCAGTGAAAAGTCCCTCACCTGGGGCCTCTTCAACAGGCCTTTTAGTCAGTCTTCTCAGGTGTCGCTGATTAAGGTGATTAGGCACAGGCCAAACACACCTGTATAGCCAGTGAAAATGCAGAGGGTGTAACAGGAGAAATAAAATGTTCTCCTACAGTTGCCCTCTCTGTCCTCCTTCCAGAGAGCTGGACCATCCAAACCTCTGTAAGTTCATCGGTGGTTGTGTGGAGGTTCCTAACGTTGCCATAGTAACAGAGTACTGCCCTGAAGAAAGCCTCAATGATGTCCTCCTTAACGAGGACATCCCTCTGAACTGGGGCTTCAGGTAACAGTTCCACAACACACTACACACCTACACACTTACACACCAACACTAGAACACAAATACACAGTAATACACATACACACATAGTATACTAAGTTCTATAAATACATTTTATTATTCCTGTTTAGATCGATATATGTATGTATACATATTTAATTTTTTAAATATCCTTTTAATATTTAAATACAACTCTGGCTGTGTCTGAAATCTAACCCCTCCACGCCCCTAACCTCCCCAACCCCTCTATATAGGGCCATGTATAGGGGTTAGGCCATTTTGATATGGTGTCTGAAACCTTAGTGATCAAATTCTATACCACAGAATGATGTTCGAGCACCAGTTGAGACAGTGACCTAATATCAGTGCATACTGTCTGACAATAAAGAACTCTATCTATTCTATTCTGTTCTATTCTACATGACATAGTTATTAACTCATGTATCTTAAATATCTCTAATATCTTACAGTTTCATATAATATATATTTTATATTATTACATTATACTGTCTATAGGCTCTAGTCTGTTGTATGTTTACTGTGTATATCATTGTAGATTTTATATGTACTTTTACACATTCCTCAGTCACTATATTCTATCCCTCAGGTTCTCCTTTGCCACAGACATAGCCAGGGGGATGTCATACCTCCACCAACATAAGATCTGTCATGGCCGACTCAAGTCTATGAACTGTGTGTTAGATGACCGCTGGGTTTGTAAGATGACAGGTCAGAATTGATCCTGGTCACTGTTACCCTCCATCTGGGCTTCAGAAGGAGGAGAAGAACCAAACTGTAAACCCTGCTCATTGACTGACGGCTTGTTGTCTGTTAGATTACGGCCTGAGGATTTACCGCAGGGACGATGCTGCTGAGCCTCTGTCCACCTGTCAGCAGAGACTCCTGGAGGTCTACATGACCCCTGAGTTTCAGAACTCCAACATGGAGCCCACGCTGGCTGGAGACGTCTTCAGGTGAACTCAGTTTTATCACCTTCATCTGTTCCTAAGACATAACGAAGCCCACTGAACCCCATCCATCCATGGTATAAAAATAGAACAAAGCCAGTAGAGCTCCCCCTGGTGGCCAGAGGCTGCAGTATAGGTCATAAGGTCCACCCCCTCCATGCTAGTGGGCGGGACTTGGGCCAAACTATAATACACGTCAAATTATTTTATTAAAGGATCGTTTCAGTCATTTTAGGTAGTTAATAAAATGTTGATGAATGTTCAAGTGTCTTTTTTTTTTTTTGGATAAGTTTAGTTGTAGTTTGTTATTTGATGCTATAGAAACAGGAAGTGACATAACCAGTTGCAATGCCAACAACGTATCTGTCATGATTCATTATTTATAGACAATTAACTGAATTAGTAGCTAGAACATTTTTAAATAGCCGACTCTTCAGTGTTGCCATGAATTAGCTCTCGAGACTAAACCTGTTACACGCTGGTCCAGGCCTCTAGTGGTCGTTAGAGGACCTGCAGTTTGTGGAATTCAACTATTATTCACTATTTAATTAACGGTTTTGAAAGTTGTGTCCCATAACGTAATGACCTCATTGTGTCTTTCAGTTACTCCATCATCCTGCTGGAGGTAGCCACTCGTAGTAACCCCGTCCCAGTAAGTCACTCAGGATTCATCTACTTCTTTTTAATCAGAATAAATCTCCTTCATCTTTAATCTCCAATCAGACTCCAGACAGAATGAATATATCTGGCTTTAACGTGTTCATTAAACAGCTTCAACAGTTTCAACAACTTTTTGTGTCTTGTTTTAACCGACCTCTGTCCACATTAATGTGTCCCTCCTCTTCCAGCAGCGACTAAGAAGCTAACTTGTCTTTGTCTTGGTTTTGTGATCTTGTCTCCTCATCCCCTTGTCCCCTCATTCCTTCATCTCCTTGTCCTATTGTCTCCTTCATCCCTTGTCCTCTTGTCTCCTCGTCTTCTTCTTCTTCTTCTTTGTTTTTAAAATATATTGGGGAGGGTTAAGACTTTATTTGACTGAACAGTGGAGAGAGACAGGAAACGGGAGGCAGAGAAGGGGGAATGACATGCGGGAAAGGCCGTCTGCAGCGAGGACTGGAGCCTCAACATGTGGGGTGGATGCTCTACTCACTGAGCTAAACACCGCCCCGTCTATTTGTCTTCTTATCTCCTCTTCCTCTAGTCCTATTGTCTCCTTATTCCCTCGTCTCCTTGTCCCCTTTTCCTCTTGTCTCTTCATCCCCTCATGTCCTACTTTTCTTGTCCTCTCGTCCCCTTAACCCTTCATCCTTGTGTCCCCTCATTCCTTCGGCCTCTGGTCCACTTGCCCTCTTCTCTTGTCTTTGTCTTGGTTTGTCTTGGTTTGTCTCCAGCTGTTAGTCGCGTTAGCCCAAGTGCTAGCAGAATCCCCGACTAACGTATGCTTGGCTTGGTTAATGTGCTATTTGAAGCTGGAAAGAAAACTCCTTCCTGCAGAGTGTGATGATACTTTATGTGTCTCCACTGGTCCCTCTAGGTTTCTTTGTCCTCAAATGTCCCATGGAGAGGACCAACGTGCTGTTTAGCGTCTTCCATCTTTATGGGTTGGTTCTGCTGCCTGTCACTACCGGATCAGCTGGTGCTAACGCTAACGCTACTTGGACAAACTGAGACACGTTCACAGTCGTTCTGCTGCAGATGCTTCGTTATTCACATTAATCATGATGATGATGATTAATTAACGCATCGCCACTTCTGTTCAGTCACAGACACATATCAACTGAACTCATCTGAGTCCTGCCAAGTGCTTAGCTAAGCTAACGTAGCATCCTGACCCGAGGCCTAAGGTCAGTGACTCCGCCTCCAACCGGTCGAGATCAGATCATTACAAAAGAAAGCAGATTATTAACAGACAAAGGACAATAATTAAGTGAGGGGAGACAGACAACCTCCAGCTCATATTCATTATACATCATAGATATAAACACAGCAAATAGGAGGAGGAGGAGGAGGAGGAGGAAGCACATTATCAGATTACAGGATCTTTAATCTCTGGTACACGTGGAGCGACAGATGATGATGTCACTCTTGCCAGCCAATCAGCACAGACTTTATCCATGTCTGACCTCTGACCCCCGACCTCATCAAGTGTTGGTTCCTCCTCCTCCTCCCCCTCCTCCTCCTCCTCTCTGCGAACATCTAGACCTTTTCTGTCAGACTGTGTGAACGAGACCTTTTCAAAAAAATGTCTTTTCTTTCTTTTCTTTCTCTCAACAGTTTGTCTCCGTTTGGACAGAGGAACAGAAGAAGAACAACCTCCTCCTCCTCCAATAAAAGTCTCTGCTGTGACAGTTGTGGACGAAGCTCTGAACCAAACACATGCACCGGCCACATTATTAGGTACGTTACATCTGCACTGTATGAACTGTATGAACTACACTCTGGCCACTGTGCATCAGTACGCCTAGTGTACCTAATGTACTGGCCACACACTGTATGAACATGACACCAACATGATGCTGGGCGAATATCAGAGAGTTCCTCCTGAATGAATCAAGTTTGATGAGACGCCGTCAGAGAAAATGAAACTGGTCCTAATCTGCCCCAAACAAGCTCCGATGACATTCACTCATTTATCAGCATGAAAACCCACATACATGGCGTCTGTGAAGGTTCTGTCATCCAGTTCATGGTAATCCAAAAAGCGTTGAAAAAGGTCAGCTGGACTTGTAGAATTTCTTGAAGACGTTTCGCCACTCATCCGAGTAGCTTCTTCAGTTCTGATAAACTAGTGGGAAATTGAGGTTTAAATAGGAAAAAACTCTGTGGGTAACACCCACCAGAAACTTGCTTGACCAGAAACTGGGGTCACTAATTACCATAATGGCTGATACTTACCTGTCCTTGAATGGGGGGAACTAGACAGAAACTGAGCAATGTAGTGTACGCGGTTCAGTGTAGCGAGGAATGTACAGACCTGTACATTGGGGAAACTAAACAACCCATACACAAGCGCATGGCCCAACACAGGAGAGCCAGCTCATCAGGAAACGACTCAGCAGTCCACCTCCACCTGAAGGACAAAGGACACTCCTTTGAGGATAACAACGTCAAAGTCCTGGCCAGAGAGGACAGATGGTTTGAGAGAGGAGTTAAGGAAGCCATCTATGTCAAAATGGAGAAACCTTCTCTAAACAGAGGAGGTGGACTGAGATTTAATTTACCAACTATTTATAATTCAGTTTTGACTTCTGTCCCCAAGAAGTTTCAACAACATTCACACATTGAGCCTCCAGGTTCCCATGGACAATAGCCTCGTTAGAGCTCTATTCATAGGGTAAGTTAGCCTAGGCACACAGTTCCCCCCATTCAAGGACAGGTAAGTATCAGCCATTATGGTAATTAGTGACCCCAGTTTCTGGTCAAGCAAGTTTCTGGTGGGTGCTACCCACAGAGTTTTTTCCTATTTAAACCTCAATTTCCCACTAGTTCATCAGAACTGAAGAAGCTACTCGGATGAGTGGCGAAATGTCTTCAAGAAATTCTACAAGTCCAGCTGACCTTTTTCAACGCTTTTTTGGATTACCATGACCTGGATGACTGAGAACCTTCACAGACATATTGCTACGCACTTTGGGACCAGCACCCTTCGACTAGTGCGGGAATATGAGAGGACCTCGAGGAAACTTGCAGACTACAGGAACCACCTTCGGTTCAACTTGAGATGCAGACAACACAAGATTATTCCCACCAGCCTACACATAGGCTCCACCGTAAAGGGCTTCAAAGCGGAACAAATTCTCCAGAAAGCTCAAGCCCAGCTGCTCAACGAGAGAGTGAGACAGGTCCATTTCACCATCGACGCTCTCAAATCCGAGGCCGAACACTGCTTCTGCAAACTAACTTCGCAGCTACCTCAGGACATTCTGGAGAAAGTCTCCAAATTTGTGGAAAAGGCCCAGATCACACAACACACAAAAGGTAAGGAACGACAGAAACGCAAATTCCAGGTTTTGCAAACTAGACACAACAGAAAACACAAGTCGGAAGAACTGACATGGAGGAAGAAGGATGACCACACCACGCAGCAGGGCATCCAGAAGAAGTGGGTCCAGAACCTATCGCACAGAGAACTCACGCAACCAGAGAATGAGATCCTGGCCAAAGGACTAAACTTCGCCATAACACCAGAACAGATTCCAGTGGTAGACCTCATCACTGCTACAGAGTCTGCCATCAAGAACAACAAACTGTCAAACACAGAAGCCGAACAACTCAGACTGGAAATAACATCAGCCCTCGCCAGTGCAAAAACACCACCATCGAACATCACCCCCAGGAAAGGAAGGCGCTAGTATCACTGCAGAAAGACCGGGACATCACGATCCTGCCAGCAGACAAAGGGAGATGCACAGTGGTGTTAAACACGGTGGACTACCAGGCAAAAATGAACAACCTCCTCAACGACCAAGACACTTATGAGACACTGAGACGCGACCCAACCAACATCTACAAAACCAGAATAATAAACTACCTACAACAACTGGAAAAGGAGAAGGTCATCGACAGACTCCTTTATTACCGTCTTACCCAGGGGAAGCCACACCGTGTATTATGGTCTCCCCAAAATACACAAGGAGGGAGCCCCACTCAGACCCATTGTCAGTAGCATCAACTCTGTCACATATAACATTGCCAAGCATTTGGCATCCATCCTCTCTCCATTAGTAGGCAACACCCCACACCACATCGAAAACTCCAGGGACTTTGTGAACAAAGTCAAGGACATCACACTGGACCCAGAAGAAACCATCGTGTCCTTTGATGTCACCTCTCTGTTCACCTGCATCCCCACGAGAGAAGCCACGGATTGTAGTAAGGAAAAGACTACAAAAGGATGACACCTTGGCCTCAAGAACCAACCTCACCCCAGAACAAGTCTGTGTGTTACTCGACCTGTGCCTGACCACCACCTACTTTCAGTTCAATGGAGGTTTCTACAGGCAAAAACACGGCTGTGCGATGGGGTCCCCAGTGTCACCGATCGTGGCCAATCTCTACATGGAGGAAGTAGAGACCAGAGCTCTGGACACCTTTGCAGGTTCCACTCCCACCCACTGTTACAGATATGTGGACGACACCTGGGTTAAAATCAAGACAAAGGAGGTGGAATCTTTCACTAAACACATCAACACAGTGGACAGCAACATCAAGTTCACCAGGGAGGACATCAGCGGGGCCTGTCTGGCCTTTTTGGACTGTTTGGTACGTGTTGAAGAAGATCGAAGCCTCAACATAGAAGTATATAGGAAACCCACACACACAGATCAACACCTGTTATTTGACTCACACCACCCCCTGGAACACAAACTGGGAGTCATCAGAACCCTCCAGCACCGAGCACAGACTGTCCCCACCAGACAGGATGGCAAGGACAAGGAGGGAACACACATTAAACAAACCCTCAAGACATGCGGATATCCCAACTGGGCCTTTGTCAAAGGCTCAAAAAGATATCCCAGGAAGGACAGGGAAGAGGAACAAAACAGAAGGAAGAACATCACCATCCCCTACATAGCTGGGGTATCAGAGAAACTAAGGAGAATTTTTGGTAAACACCGCATCCCAGTTTATTTCAAACCTGGAAACACCCTAAGACAGAAACTGGTCCATCCCAAGGACAAAACACCTAGACAGAAACTGAGCAATGTAGTGTACGCGGTTCAGTGTAGCGAGGAATGTACAGACCTGTACATTGGGGAAACCAAACAACCCATACACAAGCGCATGGCCCAACACAGGAGAGCCAGCTCATCAGGAAACGACTCAGCAGTCCACCTCCACCTGAAGGACAAAGGACACTCCTTTGAGGACAACAACGTCAAAGTCCTGGCCAGAGAGGACAGATGGTTTGAGAGAGGAGTTAAGGAAGCCATCTATGTCAAAGTGGAGAAACCTTCTCTAAACAGAGGAGGTGGACTGAGATTTAATTTACCAACTATTAATAATTCAGTCTTGACTTCTGTCCCCAAGAAGTTTCAACAACATTCACACATTGAGCCTCCAGGTTCCCATGGACAATAGCCTCGTTAGAGCTCTATTCATAAGGTAAGTTAGCCTAGGCACACAGTTCCCCCCATTCAAGGACAGGTAAGTATCAGCCATTATGGTAATTAGTGACCCCAGTTTCTGGTCAAGCAAGTTTCTGGTGGGTGCTACCCACAGAGTTTTTCCTATTTAAACCTCAATTTCCCACTAGTTCATCAGAACTGAAGAAGCTACTCGGATGAGTGGCGAAACGTCTTCAAGAAATTCTACAAGTCCAGCTGACCTTTTTCAACGCTTTTTTGGATTACCATGACCTGGATGACTGAGAACCTTCACAGACATACAAGAGTCAGAGTTACAAGAGAGAGAGCTACAAGAGACAGAGCTACAAGAGTAAAAACTACAAGAGTCAAAGCTACAAGAGACAGAGCTACAAGAGACAAAACTACAAGAGTCAGAGCTACAAGAGACAAAACTACATAAGACAAAACTACAAGAGTCAGAGCAACAAGAGTCAGAGCTACAAGAGACAAAGCTTCAAGAAACAGAGCTACAAGAGTCAGAGCTACAAGAGACAAAACTACAAGAGACAGAGTTACAAAAGACAAAAGTACAAGAGTCAGAGCTACAAGAGTCAGAGCTACAATAGACAAAACTACAAGAGACAGAGCTACAAGAGACAAAGCTTCAAGAGACAGAGCTACAAGAGACAGAGCTACAAGAGTCAGAGCTACAAGAGACAGAGCTACAAGAGTCAAAGCTACAAGAGTCAAAGCTACAAGAGTCGGAGCTAAAAGAGACAGAGCTACAAGAGACAGAGCTACAAGAGTCAGAGCTACAAGAGAGATAGCTACAAGAGTCAGAGCTACAAGAGACAAACCTTCAAGAGACAGAGCTACAAGAGACAGAGCTACAAGAGTCAGAGCTACAAGAGTCAGAGCTACAAGAGTCAAAGCTACAAGAGTCAAAGCTACAAGAGTCGGAGCTAAAAGAGACAGAGCTACAAGACAGAGCTACAAGAGTCAGAGCTACAAGAGAGATAGCTACAAGAGTCAGAGCTACAAGAGACAGAGCTACAAGAGTCAGAGCTACAAGAGTCAGAGCTACAAGAGACAAAGCTACAAGAGACAAAACTACAAGAGACAGAGTTACAAAGGATAAAAGTACAAGAGTCAGAGCTACAAGAGTCAGAGCTATAAGAGACAAAACTACAAGAGTCAGACCTGCAAGAGACAGAGATACAATAGACAAAACTACAAGAGACAGAGCTACAAGAGACAAAGCTTCAAGAGACAGAGCTACAAGAGACAGAGCTACAAGAGTCAGAGCTACAAGAGACAGAGCTACATAAGATAAAACTACAAGAGTCAGAGCTACAAGAGACAGAGCTACAAGAGACAAAGCTACAACAGACAGAGCTACAAGAGTCAGAGCTACAAGAGAACAAAACTACAAGAGTCAGAGCTAGAAGAGACAGAGCTACAAGAGATAAAGCTACAAGAGACAGAGTTGCAAGAGTCAGAGCTACAAGAGAACAAAACTACAAGAGTCAGAGTTACAAGAGACAGAGCAACAAGAGACAGAGCTACAAGAGACAAAGCTACAAGAGACAGAGTTACAAGAGTCAAAATTACAAGAGTCAGAGCTACAAGAGACAGAGCTACAAGAGTCAAAAAAAAAGATAAAAATGTACTTTTTATGTGGGTTTATATACACTGTATAGCATTGGCTCCGTTGTGTTGTTGTATAAGTTATTGAAAGTCTTTCTTCCTCTCAAGGGGCCGGAATGTAGGATCCAATTTGTGCTAAAGTTTATTGCAGATTTTAGTGTTTTCTCGCGTGGCTCATGCGCAATGGTTAGGCCCTGCCCATGAGCAATGCATATAGAGGAAGTACCTGCAGATTTGAAGTGGTTTTAGCAGTGTGCTAAGTGGAGTACGACTTAAAAAGGTTTTTTGACTGTGACATTTCAGACGTTGCTGATACTGTATAAATATAATGGACAGCTGTGTCAAGAGAATCAAGAGAATCTTGGATATGTGTTAATGGAATACCTGGATCTGCATTGAGAAAATAAATCGACAAACTGCAATCTGACTCTATGTGCTTTGTGAGTAAGCCAAGGAACAGTACAGTAACATATACAAGTCAAGCCAGCCGTACCAGCCACTGTTAATACTCCAAGTGGTTTTAAATCGAAATCTATGTGTGCCACTACGATGTCAACACTAACAACTTGGTGCTTCCTGGAATAGGCCTAGCTTAGTGACGGGTCTTTCCAAGATGATTGTCTTCGTCTGGAGACGCAGAGAGCTTACCAGATCCTTTTGGTCGAGGAAAGTCTCCACAACACTGCCATCACAACAACAAAGTCTCCAGGAACAAAATTTCTCGTTTTCTGGTTCCATTTTTGGCGTTCTTGAAGCAGAGGAAGGTACACCTGCACCCATCGTTTCCAAAATAAATCGGCGATGTATTGGACTTGCCGCCATCTCCTCTTCACATAAGCCTCATCCTTACTAAATAGTTCAGGTGACAAGACCGGTTTCCCTTTCATCAGGAGAATGTGATTAGGAGTGAGTGGTTTAAGATCAGTGGGATCATCTGAGAGCTTAGTGAGGGGGCGACCATTCAATACAGCCTCAACCTCACACAAAACAGTGTGGTAGGTGACAGTGCCAAATCCATCTTCACTGGCATCAGAAAAGTTGTGCAGCTCTGCTTTAATGAACTGTCCAAAATGTTTAGGCTTAATGCATCTCTTCACTTTGAATGAACCCTTTCAGATCCTCCAGCCATCCTGTCCACTGATGGCTGATGTCTGCAGGTATGTTGTCATCCCACCCACAACGTCTGCAACAGAGCTCTTGCAACATGACCTTTGCTGGCAGTGTCACTGGTGCAAGAAACCCCAAGAAACATAAACTGAACAGATTACCGACAACAATCCTTTTCTGCTCTGTGCTTGCTATTTCACCATCATTTTGAATTTGAATGTGTCCGACTCCACATACCACTGCAGTCCAAGGGCTCTCTCAACTGGAAGCTCATCTCTATCCAGATCCAGTTCCTTCCAGTTTTTAGCTCTATGCTCCTCTTCAATGGTTTGCAGCACTGTCCGACTGTTACTGATCCATTTTGTCAAAGTAAAGCCTCCCTTTAGGCAGAGGTCCCTGAGAGCTTTAGTTGTCTTCTGCTGTCCTCCTGAGTGCATAACTGGCACAACTTGGAGATGCTCCAAACAAATGAACTGTCATCCAATATTCCACAATCTCTTGGCTCAATTTACCATCAGGCCACCATAGGAAGCGAAGAAAGTCCTTGTCCTCTTCAGCCACCTTAACTTGGTAGAACATAGACTGAATGTCTCCCATGAACGCCACTGGCTCCTGTCTGAATCTGGCAAGGACTCCTAGCAGTGAACTGGTCAGGTTTGGGCCTTGAAGAAGCTGGCTGTTGAGTGAGGCACCTTTAAACTCAGCTGAACAGTCAAACACAACACGCAAAGTACCCTTTATGGGATGACGCACACCATGATGGGGAAGATACCAAACTTTTCCATTTCTCCATCCAGTTGATGTTGAGGCACCTTCTCTGCGTAGTCTTTCCTTATAACATCAGTGAAGAAACTGGTGTATTCCCTATAAAACAGTTCATCTTTTCTGAACTTACCCTTCAATCCTAGCAGCCTTTGCTTGACCATGCTAAGATTATCGGGACGAGTGAGCTGCTCTTTCCTAAGGGGCATTTTAATACTGTAATGACCATCCTGAAGCCGTGCTGACTCATCCATAATCTTTAAGAATCTGATGTCTTCCCCTGACATAGCTTTTTCCTCTGTACTTCTGAAATCATGATTGTACTGGTTGTTCAACATCACCTCCAGCTTACACATAGAAATCCTATTGACGGCAGCCACTGAGAACCCTGTTTTATGTTTGCTGTTCTCTCAGTCTCGAAGGGGACCATTAACTACCCAACCAAGTACAGTTCTTACTGCATACGGGCCATTCCTTTGGCTGTTGACAACTTCCCAGGGTTCCAATACCTTTGGGACGTTGGTACCAATCAACATGTCAACACTGGCGTGTATGCAGGGAATCTGAACTTCAGAGAGGTGAGACCACTGTGACAGCTCTTCCTGTGAGATAATGTTGTTGAGGGTCACAGGCATTTTTCTTTGAGTGAGAACTTCTAGTAGACTATAAAAGTTGTTACTGTCAAGACCAGACACTTCCAGGCCATTCAAAACACAAGTGGAAACAACATTTTCTTGCCCCATGGTGCGTAAAAGGAAACTGGTTCTTGTACCGTTGATGTTCAACCTTCGCATAAGATGCTCTGAACAGTGGCCGTACACCCGGGATCCAGGAATGCATAGGTTTGTTTTATTTGGTCTCCCCTAATGGATTTAACC
>NC_061770.1:27938778-27956462 GCF_022458985.1 Mugil cephalus
TCAGATTTTTCTGCATAAATCTGTTAAACCACTTCAGCACTTTACAAAACTACAATAAAAGATAGAGTTTCAACAGACCAGATGAAGAGTTACTTTAGACCAGATGAAGAGCTTCTTCAGAATGAAAACCCAACGTTCTCCTGACCTCTCCTCTGGACTTTAAAAAGGTTGCAGGCTGGTTTTTGTAAAGCGTCTTGAGACTATTTGTATTGTTATTGGCGCTATGGAAATAAAACTGAACTGAACTGAGTTTAATTGGTGTCCTACTAACGCTGAGACCACCTTTTTATTGTCAACACCAACAAATGAAACCTAAATAAATAGTGTATTTAAAATCATAGCTCCATAAACAATACAAGACATCTGAAGTATATTGAGGTAGTGGCCTCATTTACTATATAGCCGAGCTAATACAACTGGTCTCACATTTGTGCTCACTGTGACAAAGCGGTAGCTCCTATCAGAACACCATGCAGACCGTGGGCGTCATAAGACCTTCCTGAAGACTTTACATTTACAAATGTTTTTTTATTTTATCTTTCTAGAGTAAATATTTTGGAGACACGTGCAAGTTTTATACAGGAGTCGCTTCTGCTTCTCTCAGATAATCTTTGTATTAGAGTCAATGGAGAACAGAGAGGGGCGTGAATGCACTCAGGGACTCGCAGTTTAAATTCTGTACGTCTCACTGCTTTGACGAACACATTGTGAGAGACACAACGAGTTTGTCTACAACTGTTGGGAAAATCTTGTATGTAGAGTGTAAATTGTGGACGGGACGAGCGTGGAAAGAGAAAAGTTTCAGACAATTTCAGACACCTTCTCCACTCTAAGTGATGATGTCATCAACTCTAGAACAACCATTCTGTGCAATACACACCCATTATAAGCTCTAAATATCTCCAAAAGTTATTATGGTAATTGAACAGTGATTGATCAAAAACTATGAGACCTATCTAAACGAGGATTAACACCTCAGTTTAAAGTTTAAATGACGTCTCTGGGTGAAAGTATGCCTGAAAAGTAGACCTTTGAAAAACTCCATAGATTATTCTTTTTTGCTCTTCTTCTCTTTGCCTGTACCATTTATTTCAATGGAAACATTTTGGCAGTTTTTCACAGAAAACTTTTCATGTCCCTGATTAGAGGCACTGGTCCCTACAGCTACATCACAGATGTAGAGACCAGTGTCTTTGTGCGCTGCCCTGTGGCCTTAATAAAAAAGAAGAAGAAGAAACATGCAGTGTAACAATAGTGACTCAGGGCTTTGCTTCATGGCCCTGATAAAGGAACCAAAGCAGAATCCCTGAATCCAGACTTTCCTCGTCCCCCTTGTCTCCTCCGCTTCCTCCTGCTCCTCCTCCAGAATAACCAGGTGTCTTAGATGGAGGTGGAGCTACCAGAGTCCTTAAAGGTCCAGTTTAGCAACGTCTAAACCTTTAACTCTTCTTCTTCTTCTCTCAGTTTGTGGTGATGAGGTCTGTGAGGGGGCGGAGCTTTGTTCCACGTGTCCAGCTGACTGTGTCCAGTGATCATCGACTTCTCGTCCATTAAACAAGGTACTGGACCTAAACTAGAAACCTGGTCCCCCTGAGACCTGGTAGGACTCCATGTCTCACTGTTTGTGTGTCTGTGTGTGTAGACCAGGAGGCCCGTGTGACCATGGGCAGCATCATGAGTGTCCCCGTGGGGAACAGTGACAGTAACACAAGTTGTGTGACAGCTCTCAGCTCCTGGACGGGACAACCGGGGTCCAGGAGGACCCCCTTCACCTGCACCAGCATCTAGTGAGTGTCCACTTAGAGGCCTGTCCCAGTTAGAGACATGTCCATTTAGACCCTGTCCCCTTTAGACGCTGTCCTCTCTGGTTGATGTCAGTCCTCTAATCCATAGTGACGGGAAGACTGTGTCCATCAAGATGATCCAGACCAAGACCTTCTCCCTGTCCAAGACCATTAGACAGGAGGTCAAACAAGTCAGGTGAGACAGACCAGCATAGGTTTGTCCTGGAGTAGAGACCAGACCTGGGGGACAAGATGTAAACCATCTAGACTCTTTATTTATTCATTAGGGCAATAAGCCACAATTGTTATACTGTGTGTTTCTTATTATTATTTTTCCTCTTCCTCCATTTTTTCATCTCTTAACGAGTTGTATATCAGACGTGTGGTTTGATTGGGATCGCTGTGCTATTACTTATCTCTACAAAACACCAATGTTTAGTGACATAAGTTGCGAAAAACTGCAAATGATTTTGTATTGAAACAAATGGGACGGGCGACAAAAAAAAAATGTGAAAAAGAAAAATCAGTGTAGCATCTTATGCTCAGGCATACTTTCACCTAGAGACTTCATTTAAACTTTAAAATGAGTCTTGTGTATTGGTGTTTTAATCCACATTTTGATAGGTCTTATGGATAAATTTTATGATTATAATGGGTGTTTATTGCACGAAATGTTCGTGCTAGAGTGCGCAACCTCATCAGTTAGAGTGGAGAAAGGTGTCTGAAATTGTCTGAAACTTTTGTTTCCATGCTCCTCCCGTCCAGAATTTACACTATGCACTCATGAGTTTTTCCACAGTTGGAGAAAAAAACCCTGTCTGAACGCTGTCTCTTTTTCATTTATGTTACAACAACACACACAAACACAGACATGCTCTCTCACACACTTACAGATCACATCGTAAGGACAATTTCAGGCAATTTCCCCCACTCTAACTGATTATTATAATATTACTTATTATTATAATCTCAGTGTCTCCAAGAATGATCATGGACATTGAACATGGATGATATAAAACTATAAAAATTATGAAAACGTGGATTAATACACCAATGCACAGGACTTGTGTCTACATTTTAAAGTTTAAACGTCTCAGAGTGAAAGTATGCAGGAGCAGAAGATGTTTGCAAGAACTTTTTTTGCTTCTTTTTTTTTTTTTTTTTTTTTTTTTTTGCCCGTCCGATCCATTTCAATACAAACTTTTTCAGGAAAAATAATAATAAGAAACTCACAGTATAACAATAGTGACACAGGGTTTCATACCTGTAGGAGCCAGTGCCTTGGTGTGATCAATCTCATCATATCTGATTCGTCAGCTTTCAGTACAGGGATCATCTATTTCCAGCATGGCTATTTCCAGTATGGTATGATGGTAGAGACTTATGATTAAACTACTGAAGGGCTAACTTTATCAAATATTGAGCTGGAAAAACGAACAAAACTGTTTTCTGACACAAATCAGATCAGTACAGATTAAACATTGTAATTTTGGTTACAAGTATACATTTCATAGTTTGTAGTTCTAGTCAGAGAGAGATCTTGCCGTTCTTAATTTATTTATGATCTTTATCTGCCACAGGTGGTCCAGGTGTGGAGAAGTCTGGTTGTTCTTATCTGTGGTGCCTGTTGGTGGATTACATGTAAATGGGAGAAAAGTTTTAAATCCTTGTTCGTTGGCACGGGAATGTGCTTATAGCTTGTTTTATGGTCTCAGAAATCTGCAAAGGAAACAACAACAGTCCTGTCCATTATGGACTGTCCGGCGAAGTGACCCCTCCTGGGTCATGGGAGAAATAAAATGTTCTCCTACAGTTGCCCTCTCTGTCCTCCTTCCAGAGAGCTGGACCATCCAAACCTCTGTAAGTTCATTGGTGGTTGTGTGGAGGTTCCTAACGTTGCCATAGTAACAGAGTACTGCCCTAAAGGAAGCCTCAACGATGTCCTCCTTAACGAGGAGATTCCTCTGAACTGGGGCTTCAGGTAACAGTCCTACAACACACCTACACACTTACACTAGAACACAAATACACAGTAATACACATACACACATAGTATACTAAGTTCTATAAATACATTTTATTATTCCTGTTTAGATCGATATATGTATGTTTACATATTTAATTCTTTAAATATCCTTTTAATATTTAAATACAAATCTGGCTGTGTCTGAAATCTAACCTCTAACCCCTCCAACCACCCTAACCTCCCCAACCCCTCTATATAGGGCCATGTATAGGGGTTAGGCCATTTTGATATGGTGTCTGAAACCTTAGTGATCAAATTCTATACCACAGGATGATATTCGAGCACCAGTTGAGACAGTGACCTAATATCAGTGCATACTGTCTGACAATAAAGAACTCTATCTATTCTATTCTGTTCTATTCTACATGACATAGTTATTAACTCATGTATCTTAAATATTTCTAATATCTTACAGTTTCATATATATTTTATATTATTACATTATACTGTCTATAGGCTCTAGTCTGTTATATGACTCTGTTTACTGTGTATATCATTGTAGATTTTATATGTACTTTTACACATTCCTCAGTCACTATATTCTATCCCTCAGGTTCTCCTTTGCCACAGACATAGCCAGGGGGATGTCATACCTCCACCAACATAAGATCTGTCATGGCCGACTCAAGTCTAGGAACTGTGTGTTAGACGACCGCTGGGTTTGTAAGATCACAGGTCAGAGTTGATCCTGGTCACTGTTGCCCTCCATCTGGGCTTCAGAAGGAGGAGAAGAACCAAACTGTAAACCCTGCTCATTGACTGACGGCTTGTTGTCTGTTAGATTACGGCCTGAGGATTTACAGCAGGGATGATGCTGCTGAGCCTCTGTCCACCTATCAGCAGAGACTCCTGGAGGTCTACATGACCCCTGAGTTTCAGAACTCCAACATGGAGCCCACGCTGGCTGGAGACGTCTTTAGGTGAACTCGGTTTTATCACCTACATCTGTTCCCAAGACCTAACGAAGCCCACTGAACCCCATCCATCCATGGTATAAAAATAGAACAAAGCCAGTAGAGCTCCCCCTGGTGGCCAGAGGCTGCAGTATAGGTCATAAGGTCCACCCCCTCCATGCTAGTGGGCGGGACTTGGGCCAAACTATAATACACGTCAAATTATTTTATTAAAGGATCGTTTCAGTCATTTTAGGTAGTTAATAAAATGTTGATGAATGTTCAAGTGTCTTTTTTTTTTTTTTTTGGATAAGTTTAGTTGTAGTTTGTTATTTGATGCTATAGAAACAGGAAGTGACATAACCAGTTGCAATGCCAACCACGTATCTGTCATGATTCATTATTTATAGACAATTAACTGAATTAGTAGCTAGAACATTTTTAAATAGCCGACTCTTCAGTGGTGCCATGAATTAGCTCTCGAGACTAAACCTGTTACACGCTGGTCCAGGCCTCTAGTGGTCGTTAGAGGACCTGCAGTTTGTGGAATTCAACTATTATTCACTATTTAATTAACCGTTTTGAAAGTTGTGTCCCATAACGTAATGACCTCATTGTGTCTTTCAGTTACTCCATCATCCTGCTGGAGGTAGCCACTCGTAGTAACCCCGTCCCAGTAAGTCACTCAGGATTCATCTACTTCTTTTTAATCAGAATAAATCTCCTTCATCTTTAATCTCCAATCAGACTCCAGACAGAATGAATATATCTGGCTTTAACGTGTTCATTAAATAGCTTCAACAGTTTCAACAACTTTTTGTGTCTTGTTTTAACCGACCTCTGTCCACATTAATGTGTCCCTCCTCTTCCAGCAGCGACTAAGAAACTAACTTGTCTTTGTCTTGGTTTTGTGATCTTGTCTCCTCATCCCCTTGTCCCCTCATTCCTTCATCTCCTTGTCCTATTGTCTCCTTCATCCCTTGTCCTCTTGTCTCCTCGTCTTCTTCTTCTTCTTTGTTTTTAAAATATATTGGGGAGGGTTAAGACTTTATTTGACTGAACAGTGGAGAGAGACAGGAAACGGGAGGCAGAGAAGGGGGAATGACATGCGGGAAAGGCCGTCTGCAGCGAGGACTGGAGCCTCAACATGTGGGGTGGATGCTCTACTCACTGAGCTAAACACCGCCCCGTCTATTCGTCTTCTTATCTCCTCTTCCTCTAGTCCTATTGTATCCTTATTCCCTCGTCTCCTTGTCCCCTTTTCCTCTTGTCTCTTCATCCCCTCATGTCCTACTTTTCTTGTCCTCTCGTCCCCTTAACCCCTCATCCTTGTGTCCCCTCATTCCTTCGGCCTCTGGTCCACTTGCCCTCTTCTCTTGTCTTTGTCTTGGTTTGTCTTGGTTTGTCTCCAGCTGTTAGTCACGTTAGCCCAAGTGCTAGCAGAATCCCCGACTAACGTATGCTTGGCTTGGTTCATGTGCTATTTGAAGCTGGAAAGAAAACTCCTTCCTGCAGAGTGTGATAATACTTTATGTGTCTCCACTGGTCCCTCTTGGTTTCTTTGTCCTCAAATGTCCCATGGAGAGGACCAACGTGCTGTTTAGCGTCTTCCATCTTTATGGGTTGGTTCTGCTGCCTGTCACTACCGGATCAGCTGGTGCTAACGGTACTTGGACAAACTGAGACACGTTCACAGTCGTTCTGCTGCAGATGCTTCGTTATTCACATTAATCATGATGATGATGATTAATTAACGCATCGCCACTTCTGTTCAGTCACAGACACTTACCAACTGAACTCATCTGAGTCCTGCCAAGTGCTTAGCTAAGCTAACGTAGCATCCTGACCCGAGGCCTGAGGTCAGTGACTCCGCCTCCAACCGGTCGAGATCAGATCATTACAAAAGAAAGCAGATTATTAACAGACAAAGGACAATAATTAACTGAGGGGAGACACCTGAACACAGACAACCTCCAGCTCATATTCATTATACATCATAGATATAAACACAGCAAATAGGAAGAGGAGGAGGAAGCAGATTATCAGATTACAGGATCTTTAATCTCTGGTACACGTGGAGCGACAGATGATGATGTCACTCTTGCCAGCCAATCAGCACAGACTTTATCCATGTCTGACCTCTGACCCCCGACCTCATTAAGTGTTGGTTCCTCCTCCTCCTCCCCCTCCCCCTCCTCCTCCTCCTCTCTGCGAACATCTAGACCTTTTCTGTCAGACTGTGTGAACGAGACCTTTTCAAAAAAATGTCTTTTCTTTCTTTTCTTTCTCTCAACAGTTTGTCTCCGTTTGGACAGAGGAACAGAAGAAGAACAACCTCCTCCTCCAATAAAAGTCTCTGCTGTGACAGTTGTGGACAAAGCTCTGAACCAAACACATGCACCGGCCACATTATTAGGTACGTTACATCTGCACTGTATGAACTGTATGAACTACATTCTGCCCACTTTGCATCAGTATGCCTAGTGTACCTAATGTACTGGCCACACACTGTATGAACATGACACCAACATGATGCTGGACGAATATCAGAGAGTTCCTCCTGAATGAATCAAGTTTGATGAGACGCCATCAGAGAAAATGAAACTGGTCCTAATCTGCCCCAAACAAGCTCCGATGACATTCACTCATTTATCAGCATGAAAACCCACATACATGGCGTCTGTGAAGGTTCTCAGTCATCCAGTTCATGGTAATCCAAAAAGCGTTGAATAAGGTCAGCTGGACTTGTAGAATTTCCTTGAAGACGTTTTGCCACATATCCGAGTAGCTTCTTCAGTTCTGATAAACTAGTGGGAAATTGAGGTTTAAATAGGAAAAAACTCTGTGGGTAACACCCACCAGAAACTTGCTTGACCAGAAACTGAGGTCACTAATTACCATAATGGCTGATACTTACCTGTCCTTGAATGGGGGGAACTGTGTGCCTAGGCTAACTTACCCTATGAATAGAGCTCTAACGAGGCTATTGTCCATGGGAACCTGGAGGCTCAATGTGTGAATGTTGTTGAAACTTCTTGGGGACAGAAGTCAAAACTGAATTATAAATAGTTGGTAAATTAAATCTCAGTCCACCTCCTCTGTTTAGAGAAGGTTTCTCCATTTTGACATAGATGGCTTCCTTAACTCCTCTCTCAAACCATCTGTCCTCTCTGGCCAGGACTTTGACGTTGTTATCCTCAAAGGAGTGTCCTTTGTCCTTCAGGTGGAGGTGGACTGCTGAGTCGTTTCCTGATGAGCTGGCTCTCCTGTGTTGGGCCATGCGCTTGTGTATGGGTTGTTTGGTTTCCCCAATGTACAGGTCTGTACATTCCTCGCTACACTGAACCGCGTACACTACATTGCTCAGTTTCTGTCTAGGTGTTTTGTCCTTAGGGTGGATCAGTTTCTGTCTTAGGGTGTTTCCAGGTTTGAAATAAACTGGGATGCGGTGTTTACCAAAAATTCTCCTTAGTTTCTCTGATACCCCAGCTATGTAGGGGATGGTGATGTTCTTCCTTCTGTTTTGTTCCTCTTCCCTGTCCTTCCTGGGATATCTTTTTGAGCCTTTGACAAAGGCCCAGTTGGGATATCTGCATGTCTTGAGGGTTTGTTTAATGTGTGTTCCCTCCTTGTCCTTGCCCTCCTGTCTGGTGGGGACAGTCTGTGCTCGGTGCTGGAGGGTTCTGATGACTCCCATTGTGTTCGGTGGTGTGATCAAAACAGGGTGATCTGTGTGTGGGTTCCTAAATAACTTCTAGTTGAGCTTCGATCTTCTTCAACAGTACCAACAGTCCAAAGCAGACTGGCCGTAATGTCTCCCTGTGATGATGTTGCTGTCCACTGTGTTGATGTGTAGGAAGATTCACTCCTTTCTTGATTTTAACCGTGTCTCACAATCTACATGTGGGTAACCAAAGTGTCAAGCTCCACTCCCATGAGAATTGGCCAGACGTGACACTGGGACCCATCGCAACCTGTTTTTGCCTGTAGAAACTCATTGAATGAATGTGGTGGTCCACAGGTTCGAGTTTATGAAAGATCACATCTTTGTTC
Organism: Mugil cephalus; assembly: GCF_022458985.1. Taxonomy (NCBI): domain Eukaryota; kingdom Metazoa; phylum Chordata; class Actinopteri; order Mugiliformes; family Mugilidae; genus Mugil; species Mugil cephalus. The sequence continues at coordinate 27,947,535 of NC_061770.1, forward strand.
TTGAGGTTAACCAGGTTGGTCCTTCGAACCAGGTGGTGAACCTGCATGTGTAGTAGCTTTTTTCTACTACTCTTCTCCGTAGGATTGCCAGTCGGTGACAAGGGGACTCCAAGACACGATGTTTTTGCCCGTCAGACCTACCTTGCAAACTGAGTATGTGTGGGTGTGGCTCTAATGGAAGGCGAGTAACCAAATTGTTCTGGGTTGATGTTGAGTTCGTGAAGCCAATGGTCGTGGCTCCTCTTTGTATTTTTCCTTAATACATCGTTGGCTTCCTCGTGGGTCAGGGTGAACAGGAGTTGCTCAAGGACCTTTCTCTTTGTCCATTTTGAGTCTGACTTGTTAATATCTGGTTTTCAGATGTGGTTGGGGTAGTTGCTCTATAACTTTGGGGAGAGGAGGATGTTCAATCTTGGCAATGGTCACTGTGACAGATTGATCTGACTGGCAATGGTCGTGTGGTCCCTTGGTATTTTGAGTGATACTAAATCCGTTGCCTTCCCTGGGTAAGACGGTAATAAGGTCTGTCGTGACTTTTTTTCATTTTTGTAGGGTATTTATTATTCTGGTTTTGTAGTGTTGTTGGTCGCGTTCTAGTTGTTCTTATAGTGTCTTGGTCGTTGAGGAGGTTGTTCATGTTTTGCCCGGTATGCACGTGTTTACACCCTGTGCATTCCCTTTCTGCTGCGATCGTGATGTCCCGTCTTTCTGCATGTTACTGCCCCTTCCTTTCCTGGGTGATGTCGCTGGTGTGTTTGCACTGGCGTGGGTGATTTTTTCCAGTCTGAGTTTTCGGCTTCTGTGTTTACAGTTTGTGTTCTTGTGCAGACACTGTAGCATGATGGGTCCACCACTGGAATCTGTTCTGGTGTTATGGTCGAAGTTTAGTCCTTTGGCAGGATCTCATCTTGGTTGCGTTCTCTGTGCGATAGTTCTGAACCCACCTTCTTGCGGAGCCCTGCTGCGGACGCTGGTCCATCCTTCTCCTCAGGTCAGATCTTCCGACTTGTGGTTTTCTGTTGTTCTAAGTTGCAAACACCCTAGTAAAGAAAACTGGTCCACCAAGGACAAAACACCCTAGAAAAGAATGAGCAATTGTAGTGTACGCGTTTCAGTGTTGAGAATGTACAAGACAGTTCATGGGAAACATAACACCATACTCAAGCGCTGGCCCAACACAGAGAGCCAGCTCATCAGGAAACGACTCAGCAGTCCACCCCACCTGAAGACAAAGACACTCTTTGGAGGATAACAACGTCAAAGTCCTGGCCAGAGAGGACAGATGGTTTGAGAGAGGGGTAAAGGAAGCCATCTATGTCAAAATGGAGAAACCTTCTCTAAACAGAGGAGGTGGACTGAGATTTAATTTACCAACTATTCAGTTTTGACTTCTGTCCCCAAGAAGTTTCAACAACATTCACACATTGAGCCTCCAGGTTCCCATGGACAATAGCCTCGTTAGAGCTCTATTCATAGGGTAAGTTAGCCTAGGCACACAGTTCCCCCCATTCAAAGACAGGTAAGTATCAGCCATTATGGTAATTAGTGACCCCAGTTTCTAGTCAAGCAAGTTTCTGGTGGGTGCTACCCACAGAGTTTTTCCTATTTAAACCTCAATTTCCCACTAGTTCATCAGAACTGAAGAAGCTACTCGGATGAGTGGCGAAACGTCTTCAAGAAATTCTACAAGTCCAGCTGACCTTTTTCAACGCTTTTCTGACTCTTGTAATTTTGTTCTCTTGTAGCTCTGACTCTTGTAGCTCTGTCTCTTGTAACTCTGTTTCTTGTAACTCAGACTCTTGTAGTTTTGACTCTTGTAGTTTTAGTCTCTTGTAGCTCTGTCTCTTGTAGCTCTGTCTCTTGTAGCTCTCACTCTTGTAGCTCTGTCTCTTGTAGTTTTGACTCTGGTAGTTTTGCCTCTTGTAACTCTGACTCTTGTAGCTCTGACTCTTGTAACTCTGACTCTTGTAGTTTTGACTCTTGTAGCTCTGTCTCTTGTAGTTTTGTCTGTTGTATCTCTAACTCTTGTAGCTGTGTCTCTTGTAGCTCTGACTCTTGTAGCTGTGTCTCTTGTAGCTCTGACTCTCTTTCTTTCTGTCTCTGTTTTCAGCCTCAGACTTTTCGTGTTGTCTCTGTGTTTAACTCATATTTTCTTCCTCGTTTCTATTCATTTTTTATTTATTTGAACCACTTTGTCTTTTCATCCTTTAATCCAGCTCCATGTTTTACCTGCTCCACTTGTTCTACCTCGTCTTTAACTGTACTTCCTCCAGTTTCTACTGAAGGAGTTTTATGTCTTTTATCACTCGTCAGTTGGTTCGTTTCTTTGGAAAGACCTTCATCGTCCAGTTAAAAATAAACCCACCGTGTCTCAGAGCAGAGTCAAAGGTCAATAAACGAGCTTTTACAGGTTTATGTCTTTCAGCAGGTCGATCATTGTTGTCAGTCACAAGACGTCTGACACGTTGCAGCTCGACATTGGTCCATAAATTCTTATCTAAATAGGGTCTGAAGTGTTTCAGTTATTGGGCCCAGAAGACTCAAAACTCATAATGTCAAAATATTAGGGACAGGTGCCAGTTCAGTAGTTGGGAATGGTTTGAGAGAGGAGTTAAGGAAGCCATCTATGTCAAAATGGAGAAACCTTCTCTAAACAGAGGAGGTGGACTGAGATTTAATTTACCAACTATTTATAATTCAGTTTTGACTTCTGTCCCCAAGAAGTTTCAACAACATTCACACATTGAGCCTCCAGGTTCCAATGGACAATAGCCTCGTTAGAGCTCTATTCATAGGGTAAGTTAGCCTAGGCACACAGTTCCCCCCATTCAAGGACAGGTAAGTATCAGCCATTATGGTAATTAGTGACCCCAGTTTCTGGTCAAGCAAGTTTCTGGTGGGTGCTACCCACAGAGTTTTTCCTATTTAAACCTCAATTTCCCACTAGTTCATCAGAACTGAAGAAGCTACTCGGATGAGTGGCGAAACGTCTTCAAGGAAATTCTACAAGTCCAGCTGACCTTTTTCAACGCTTTTTTGGATTACCATGACCTGGATGACTGAGAACCTTCACAGACATACAAGAGTCAGAGTTACAAGACGGGAGCTACAAGAGTCTGAGCTACAAGAGTCAGTGCTACAAGAGACAGAGCTACAAGAGACAAAACTACAAGAGTCTGAGCTACAAGAGTCAGTGCTACAAGAGACAGAGCTACAAGAGACAAAACTACAAGAGTCTGAGCTACAAGAGACAAAACTACAAGAGTCAGAGCTACTAGAGACAGAGCTACAAGATACAATACTACAAGAGTCAGAGCTACAAGAGACAGTGCTACATAAGACAAAACTATAAGAGTCAGAGCTAGAAGAGACAGAGCTACAAGAGACAGAGCTGCAAGAGTCAGAGCTACAAGAGAACAAAACTACAAGAGACAGAGCTGCAAGAGTCAGAGCTACAAGAGAACAAAACTACAAGAGTCAGATTTACAAGAGACAGAGCTACAAGAGTCAGAGCTACAAGAGTAAAAACTACAAGAGACAGAGCTACAAGAGTCAGAGCTACAAGAGACAGAGCTACAGGAGACAAAGCTACAAGAGTCAGAGCTACAAAAGTCAAAACTACAAGAGTCAGAGCTACAAGAGAACAAAACTACAAGAGTCAGAGCTACAAGAGTAAAAACTACAAGAGACAGAGCTACAAGAGTCAGAGCTACAAGAGACAAAACTACAAGAGTCAGAGCTACAAAGGACAGAGCTACAAGAGACAAAACTACAAGAGTCAGAGCTAGAAGAGACAGAGCTACAAGAGACAGAGCTGCAAGAGTCAGAGCTACAAGAGAACAAAACTACAAGAGTCAGAGTTACAAGAGACAGAGCTACAAGAGTCAGAGCTACAAGAGTAAAAACTACAAGAGACAGAGCTACAAGAGTCAGAGCTACAAGAGACAGAGCTACAAGAGTCAGAGTTACAAGAGTCAGAGCTAGAAGAGACAGAGCTACAAGAGACAGAGCTGCAAGAGTCAGAGCTACAAGAGTCAGAGCTACAAGAGTCAGAGCTACAAGAGAACAAAACTACAAGAGTAAGAGTAACAAGAGACAGAGCTACGAGAGTCAGAGCTACAAGAGTAAAAACTACAAGAGACAGAGCTACAAGAGTAAGAGCTACAAGAGACAGAGCTACAAGAGTCAGAGTTACAAGAGACAAAAATACAAGAGTCAGAGCTACAAGAGACAGAGCTACAAGAGACAAAACTACAAGAGTCAGAGCTACAAGAGACAGAGCTACAAGAGACAGAGCTACAAGAGTAAAAACTACAAGAGTCAGAGCTTCAAGAGACAGAGCTACAAGAGTCAGAGCTACAAGAGACAGAGCTACAAGAGACAGAGCTACAAGAGTCAGAGCTACAAGAGTCAAAGCTACAAGAGTCGGAGCTAAAAGAGAGAGCTACAAGAGACAGAGCTACAAGAGTCAGAGCTACAAGAGACAGAGCTACAAGAGTCAAAGCTAAAAGAGTAAAAACTACAAGAGACAGAGCTACAAGAGTAAGAGCTACAAGAGACAGAGCTACAAGAGTAAAAACTACAAGAGTCAGAGCTACAAGAGACAGAGCTACAAGAGACAAAACTACAAGAGTCAGAGCTACAAGAGACAGAGCTACATAAGACAAAACTACAAGAGTCAGAGCAACAAGAGTCAGAGCTACAAGAGACAAAGCTTCAAGAAACAGAGCTACAAGAGTCAGAGCTACAAGAGAACAAAACTACAAGAGACAGAGTTACAAAAGACAAAAGTACAAGAGTCAGAGCTACAAGAGTCAGAGCTATAAGAGACAAAACTACAAGAGTCAGAGCTACAAGAGACAGAGCTACAAGAGACAAAACTACAAGAGACAGAGCTAACAAGAGACAGAACTACAAGAGACAGAGCTACAAGAGTAAAAACTACAAGAGTCAGAGCTACAAGAGACAGAGCTACAAGAGTAATAACTACAAGAGTCAGAGCTACAAGAGACAGAGCTACAAGAGACAAAACTACAAGAGTGAGAGCTACAAGAGACAGAGCTACATAAGACAAAACTACAAGAGTCAGAGAACCAAGAGTCAGAGCTACAAGAGACAAAGCTTCAAGAAACAGAGCTACAAGAGTCAGAGCTACAAGAGAACAAAAATACAAGAGACATAGTTACAAAAGACAAAAGTACAAGAGTCAGAGCTACAAGAGAACAAAACTACAAGAGACAGAGTTACAAAAGACAAAAGTACAAGAGTCAGAGCTACAAGAGTCAGAGCTATAAGAGACAAAACTACAAGAGTCAGAGCTACAAGAGACAGAGCTACAAGAGACAAAACTACAAGAGACAGAGCTACAAGAGACAGAACTACAAGAGACAGAGCTACAAGAGTAAAAACTACAAGAGTCAGAGCTACAAGAGACAGAGCTACAAGAGTAATAACTACAAGAGTCAGAGCTACAAGAGACAGAGCTACAAGAGACAAAACTACAAGAGTGAGAGCTACAAGAGACAGAGCTACATAAGACAAAACTACAAGAGTCAGAGAACCAAGAGTCAGAGCTACAAGAGACAAAGCTTCAAGAAACAGAGCTACAAGAGTCAGAGCTACAAGAGAACAAAACTACAAGAGACATAGTTACAAAAGACAAAAGTACAAGAGTCAGAGCTACAAGAGAACAAAACTACAAGAGTCAGAGTTACAAGAGACAGAGCTACAAGAGTCAGAGCTACAAGAGTAAAAACTACAAGAGACAGAGCTACAAGAGTCAGAGCTACAAGAGACAGAGCTACAAGAGTCAGAGTTACAAGAGTCAGAGCTAGAAGAGACAGAGCTAGAAGAGACAGAGCTGCAAGAGTCAGAGCTACAAGAGTCAGAGCTACAAGAGTCAGAGCTACAAGAGAACAAAACTACAAGAGTAAGAGTAACAAGAGACAGAGCTACGAGAGTCAGAGCTACAAGAGTAAAAACTACAAGAGACAGAGCTACAAGAGTAAGAGCTACAAGAGACAGAGCTACAAGAGTCAGAGTTACAAGAGACAAAAATACAAGAGTCAGAGCTACAAGAGAAAGAGCTACAAGAGACAAAACTACAAGAGTCAGAGCTACAAGAGACAGAGCTACAAGAGACAGAGCTACAAGAGTAAAAACTACAAGAGTCAGAGCTTCAAGAGACAGAGCTACAAGAGTCAGAGCTACAAGAGACAGAGCTACAAGAGACAGAGCTACAAGAGTCAGAGCTACAAGAGTCAAAGCTACAAGAGTCGGAGCTAAAAGAGAGAGCTACAAGAGACAGAGCTACAAGAGTCAGAGCTACAAGAGACAGAGCTACAAGAGTCAAAGCTAAAAGAGTAAAAACTACAAGAGACAGAGCTACAAGAGTAAGAGCTACAAGAGACAGAGCTACAAGAGTAAAAACTACAAGAGTCAGAGCTACAAGAGACAGAGCTACAAGAGACAAAACTACAAGAGTCAGAGCTACAAGAGACAGAGCTACATAAGACAAAACTACAAGAGTCAGAGCAACAAGAGTCAGAGCTACAAGAGACAAAGCTTCAAGAAACAGAGCTACAAGAGTCAGAGCTACAAGAGAACAAAACTACAAGAGACAGAGCTACAAGAGTCAGAACTTCAAGAGTCAGAGCTACAAGAGACAGAGCTACAAGAGTCAGAGCTACAAGAGACAAAACTACAAGAGACAGAGTTACAAAAGTACAAGAGTCAGAGCTACAAGAGTCAGAGCTATAAGAGACAAATCTACAAGAGTCAGACCTGCAAGAGACAGAGCTACAATAGACAAAACTACAAGAGACAGAGCTACAAGAGACAAAGCTTCAAGAAACAGAGCTACAAGAGACAGAGCTACAAGAGACAAAACTACAAGAGACAAAACTACAAGAGTCTGAGCTACAAGAGACTGAGCTACATAAGATAAAACTACAAGAGTCAGAGCTACAAGAGACAGAGCTACAAGAGACAAAGCTACAACAGACAGAGCTACAAGAGTCAGAGCTACAAGAGAACAAAACTACAAGAGTCAGAGTTAGAAGAGACAGAGCTACAAGAGACAAAGCTACAAGAGACAGAGTTGCAAGAGTCAGAGCTACAAGAGAACAAAACTACAAGAGTCAGAGTTACAAGAGACAGAGCTACAAGAGACAGAGCTACAAGAGACAAAGCTACAAGAGACAGAGTTACAAGAGTCAAAATTACAAGAGTCAGAGCTACAAGAGACAGAGCTACAAGAGACAGAGCTACAAGGGAAAGAGCTTCAAGAGTCAAAAAAAAAGATAAAAATATACTTTTTATGTGGGTTTATATACACTGTATAGCATTGGCTCCATTGTGTTGTTGTATAAGTTATTGAAAGTCTTTCTTCCTCTCAATTAGGGGCCGGAATGTAGGATCCAATTTGTGCTAAAGTTTATTGCAGATTTTAGTGTTTTCTCGCGTGGCTCATGCGCAGTGGTTAGGCCCTTTCCCATGAGCAATGCATATAGAGGAAGTACCTGCAGATTTGAAGTGGTTTTAGCAGTGTGCTAAGTGGAGTACGAGTTAAAAAGGTTTTTTGACTGTGACATTTCAGACGTTGCTGATACTGTATAAATATAATGGACAGCTCTGTCAAGAGAATCAAGAGAATCTTGGATATGTGTTAATGGAATACCTGGATCTGCATTGAGAAAATAAATCGACAAACTGCAATCTGACTCTATGTGCTTTGTGAGTAAGCCAAGGAACAGTACAGTAACATATACAAGTCAAGCCAGCCGTACCAGCCACTGTTAATACTCCAAGTGGCTTTAAATCGAAATCTATGTGTGCCACGACGATATCAACACTAACAACTTGGTGCTTCCTGGAATAGGCCTAGCTTAGTGACGGGTCTTTCCAAGATGACTGTCTTCGTCTGGAGACGCAGAGAGCTTACCAGACCCTTTTGGTCGAAGAACGTTTCCACAACTCTGCCATCACAACAACAAAGTCTCCAGGAACAAAATTTCTCGTTTTCTGGTTCCATTTTTGGCGTTCTTGAAGCAGAGGAAGGTACTCCTGCACCCATCGTTTCCAAAATAAATCGGCGATGTATTGGACTTGCCGCCATCTCCTCTTCACATAAGCCTCATCCTTACTAAATAGTTCAGGTGACAAGACTGGTTTCCCTTTCATCAGGAGAAAGTGATTAGGAGTGAGTGGTTTAAGATCAGTGGGATCATCTGAGAGCTTAGTGAGGGGGCGACCATTCAATACAGCCTCAACCTCACACAAAACAGTGTGGTAGGTGACAGTGCCAAATCCATCTTCACTGGCATCAGAAAAGTTGTGCTGCTCTGCTTTAATGGACTGTCCAAAATGTTTAGGCTTAATGCATCTCTTCACTTTGAATGAACCCTTTCAGATCCTCCAGCCATCCTGTCCACTGATGGCTGATGTCTGCAGGTATGTTGTCATCCCACCCACAACGTCTGCAACAGAGCTCTTGCAACATGACCTTTGCTGGCAGTGTCACTGGTGCAAGAAACCCCAAGAAACATAAACTGAACAGATTACAGACAACAATCCTTTTCTGCTCTGTGCTTGCTATTTCACCATCATTTTGAATTTGAATGTGTCCGACTCCACATACCACTGCAGTCCAAGGGCTCTCTCAACTGGAAGCTCATCTCTATCCAGATCCAGTTCCTTCCAGTTTTTAGCTCTATGCTCCTCTTCAATGGTTTGCAGCACTGTCCGACTGTTACTGATCCATTTTGTCAAAGTAAAGCCTCCCTTTAGGCAGAGGTCCCTGAGAGCTTTAACCATCACAACAGCCTCCTCCTCTGAGGGCAAACTCTTCAAACAGTCATCAACGTAAAAATTTTGCCTGACCGTTTTTACCACCTCTGATGGAAAGTGTGCATAGTTGTCTTCTGCTGT